>NC_069499.1:325926407-326226407 GCF_027579735.1 Bombina bombina
TTTTGTCACCAAACATATATAAAAACGATTAACATGCCAGCAAACGTTTTATATTACATTTTTATAAGAGTATGCATCTCTATTAATAAGCCTGATACCAGTAGCTATCACTGCATTTAAGGCTTTACTTACATTAATCCGGTATAAGTAGCATTTTCTAGCAAATTCCATCCCTAGAAAAATATTAACTGCACATACCTTATTGCAGGAAAACCTGCACGCCATTCCCTCTCTGAAGTTACCTCATTCCTCAGAATATGTGAGAACAGCCATGGATCTTAGTTACTTCTGCTAAGATCATAGAAAATGCAGGCAGATTCTTCTTCTAAATACTGCCTGAGATAAACAGCACACTCCGGTACCATTTAAAAATAACAAACTTTTGATTGAAGAAATAAACTAAGTAGAAAACACCACACTCCTCTTACGACCTCCATCTTGGTTGAGGCTTGCAAGAGAATGGCAGTTAGGGGAGGAGCTATATAGCAGCTTTGCTGTGGGTGATCCTCTTGCAACTTCCTGTTGGGAAGGAGAATATCCCATAAGTAATGGATGATCCGTGGACTGGATACACTTAACAAGAGAAATAAAGTTTCAATCTTATAATGAAAAAAACTGAAATTATAAGCAGAAGAATCAAACTGAAACAGCTGCCTGAAGTACTTTTCTACCAAAAACTGCTTCAGAAGAAAACACATCAAAATGGTAGAATTTAGTAAAAGTATGCAAAGAAGACCAAGTTGCTGCTTTGCAAATCTGATCAACAAAAGCTTCATTCCTAAACGCCCAGGAAGTAGAAACTGACCTAGTAGAATGAGCTGTAATCCTTTGAGGCGGAGTTTTACCCGACTCGACATAAGCATGATGAATCAAAGACTTTAACCAAGACGCCAAAGAAATGGCGGAGGCCTTCTGACCTTTTCTGGACCCAGAAAAGATAACAAATAGACTAGAAGTCTTTCGGAAATCTTTAGTAGCTTCAACATAATATTTCAAAGCTCTAACTACATCCAAATAATGTAACAATCTTTCCTTAGAATTCTTAGGATTAGGACACAATGAAGTAACAGAATTTATGTTTACCTGATAAATTTCTTTCTCCAACGGTGTGTCCGGTCCACGGCGTCATCCTTACTTGTGGGATATTCTCTTCCCCAACAGGAAATGGCAAAGAGCCCAGCAAAGCTGGTCACATGATCCCTCCTAGGCTCCGCCTACCCCAGTCATTCGACCGACGTTAAGGAGGAATATTTGCATAGGAGAAACCATATGGTACCGTGGTGACTGTAGTTAAAGAAAATAAATTATCAGACCTGATTAAAAAACCAGGGCGGGCCGTGGACCGGACACACCGTTGGAGAAAGAAATTTATCAGGTAAACATAAATTCTGTTTTCTCCAACATAGGTGTGTCCGGTCCACGGCGTCATCCTTACTTGTGGGAACCAATACCAAAGCTTTAGGACACGGATGAAGGGAGGGAGCAAATCAGGTCACCTAAATGGAAGGCACCACGGCTTGCAAAACCTTTCTCCCAAAAATAGCCTCAGAAGAAGCAAAAGTATCAAACTTGTAAAATTTGGTAAAAGTGTGCAGTGAAGACCAAGTCGCTGCCCTACATATCTGATCAACAGAAGCCTCGTTCTTGAAGGCCCATGTGGAAGCCACAGCCCTAGTGGAATGAGCTGTGATTCTTTCGGGAGGCTGCCGTCCGGCAGTCTCGTAAGCCAATCTGATGATGCTTTTAATCCAAAAAGAGAGAGAGGTAGAAGTTGCTTTTTGACCTCTCCTTTTACCTGAATAAACAACAAACAAGGAAGATGTTTGTCTAAAATCCTTTGTAGCATCTAAATAGAATTTTAGAGCGCGAACAACATCCAAATTGTGCAACAAACGTTCCTTCTTTGAAACTGGTTTTGGACACAGAGAAGGTACGATAATCTCCTGGTTAATGTTTTTGTTAGAAACAACTTTTGGAAGAAAACCAGGTTTAGTACGTAAAACCACCTTATCTGCATGGAACACCAGATAAGGAGGAGAACACTGCAGAGCAGATAATTCTGAGACTCTTCTAGCAGAAGAAATCGCAACTAAAAACAAAACTTTCCAAGATAATAACTTAATATCAACGGAATGTAAGGGTTCAAACGGAACCCCCTGAAGAACTGAAAGAACTAAATTGAGACTCCAAGGAGGAGTCAAAGGTTTGTAAACAGGCTTGATTCTAACCAGAGCCTGAACAAAGGCTTGAACATCTGGCACAGCTGCCAGCTTTTTGTGAAGTAATACCGACAAGGCAGAAATCTGTCCCTTCAGGGAACTAGCAGATAATCCTTTTTCCAATCCTTCTTGAAGGAAGGATAGAATCCTAGGAATCTTAACCTTGTCCCAAGGGAATCCTTTAGATTCACACCAACAGATATATTTTTTCCAAATTTTGTGGTAAATCTTTCTAGTTACAGGCTTTCTGGCCTGAACAAGAGTATCGATAACAGAATCTGAGAATCCTCGCTTCGATAAAATCAAGCGTTCAATCTCCAAGCAGTCAGCTGGAGTGAAACCAGATTCGGATGTTCGAACGGACCCTGAACAAGAAGGTCTCGTCTCAAAGGTAGCTTCCAAGGTGGAGCCGATGACATATTCACCAGATCTGCATACCAAGTCCTGCGTGGCCACGCAGGAGCTATCAAGATCACCGACGCCCTCTCCTGATTGATCCTGGCTACCAGCCTGGGGATGAGAGGAAATGGCGGGAACACATAAGCTAGTTTGAAGGTCCAAGGTGCTACTAGTGCATCCACTAGAGCCGCCTTGGGATCCCTGGATCTGGCCCCGTAGCAAGGAACTTTGAAGTTCTGACGAGAGGCCATCAGATCCATGTCTGGAATGCCCCACAGGTGAGTGACTTGGGCAAAGATTTCCGGATGGAGTTCCCACTCCCCCGGATGCAATGTCTGACGACTCAGAAAATCCGCTTCCCAATTTTCCACTCCTGGGATGTGGATAGCAGACAGGTGGCAGGAGTGAGACTCCGCCCATAGAATGATTTTGGTCACTTCTTCCATCGCTAGGGAACTCCTTGTTCCCCCCTGATGGTTGATGTACGCAACAGTTGTCATGTTGTCTGATTGAAACCGTATGAACTTGGTCCTCGCTAGCCGAGGCCAGGCCTTGAGAGCATTGAATATCGCTCTCAGTTCCAGAATATTTATCGGTAGAAGAGATTCTTCCCGAGACCAAAGACCCTGAGCTTTCAGGGATCCCCAGACCGCGCCCCAGCCCATCAGACTGGCGTCGGTCGTGACAATGACCCACTCTGGTCTGCGGAACGTCATCCCTTGAGACAGATTGTCCAGGGACAGCCACCAACGGAGTGAGTCTCTGGTCCTCTGATTTACTTGTATCTTCGGAGACAAGTCTGTATAGTCCCCATTCCACTGACTGAGCATGCACAGTTGTAATGGTCTTAGATGAATGCGCGCAAAAGGAACTATGTCCATCGCCGCTACCATCAACCCGATCACTTCCATGCACTGAGCTATGGAAGGAAGAGGAACGGAATGAAGTATCCGACAAGAGTCTAGAAGTTTTGTTTTTCTGGCCTCTGTTAGAAAGATCCTCATTTCTAAAGAGTCTATAATTGTTCCCAAGAAGGGAACCCTTGTTGACGGGGATAGAGAACTCTTTTCCACGTTCACTTTCCAACCGTGAGATCTGAGAAAGGCCAGGACAATGTCCGTGTGAGCCTTTGCTTGAGGAAGGGACGACGCTTGAATCAGAATGTCGTCCAGGTAAGGTACTACTGCAATGCCCCTTGGTCTTAGCACCGCTAGAAGGGAGCCTAGTACCTTTGTGAAAATCCTTGGAGCAGTGGCTAATCCGAAAGGAAGCGCCACGAACTGGTAATGTTTGTCCAGGAATGCAAACCTTAGGAACCGATGATGTTCCTTGTGGATAGGAATATGTAGATACGCATCCTTTAAATCCACCGTGGTCATGAATTGACCCTCCTGGATGGAAGGAAGAATAGTTCGAATGGTTTCCATCTTGAAAGATGGAACCTTGAGAAACTTGTTTAAGATCTTGAGATCTAAGATTGGTCTGAACGTTCCCTCTTTTTTGGGAACTATGAACAGATTGGAGTAGAACCCCATCCCTTGTTCTCTTAGTGGAACAGGATGAATCACTCCCATTTTTAACAGGTCTTCTACACAATGTAAGAACGCCTGTCTTTTTATGTGGTCTGAAGACAACTGAGACCTGTGGAACCTCCCCCTTGGGGGAAGTCCCTTGAATTCCAGAAGATAACCCTGGGAGACTATTTCTAGCGCCCAGGGATCCAGAACATCTCTTGCCCAAGCCTGAGCGAAGAGAGAGAGTCTGCCCCCCACCAGATCCGGTCCCGGATCGGGGGCCAATATTTCATGCTGTCTTGGTAGCAGTGGCAGGCTTCTTGGCCTGCTTTCCCTTGTTCCAGCCTTGCATTGGTCTCCAAGCTGGCTTGGCTTGAGAAGTATTACCCTCTTGCTTAGAGGACGTAGCACTTTGGGCTGGTCCGTTTTTACGAAAGGGACGAAAATTGGGTCTATTTTTCGCCTTGAAAGGCCGATCCTGAGGAAGGGCGTGGCCCTTACCCCCAGTGATATCCGAGATAATCTCTTTCAAGTCAGGGCCAAACAGCGTTTTCCCCTTGAAAGGAATGTTTAGTAGCTTGTTCTTGGAAGACGCGTCAGCCGACCAAGATTTCAACCAAAGCGCTCTGCGCGCCACAATAGCAAACCCAGAATTCTTAGCCGCTAACCTAGCCAATTGCAAAGTGGCGTCTAGGGTGAAAGAATTAGCCAATTTGAGAGCATTGATTCTGTCCATAATCTCCTCATAAGGAGGAGAATCACTATTGAGCGCCTTTATCAGTTCATCAAACCAGAAACATGCGGCTGTAGTGACAGGGACAATGCATGAAATTGGTTGTAGAAGGTAACCCTGCTGAACAAACATCTTTTTAAGCAAACCTTCTAATTTTTTATCCATAGGATCTTTGAAAGCGCAACTATCCTCTATGGGTATAGTGGTGCGTTTGTTTAAAGTAGAAACCGCTCCCTCGACCTTGGGGACTGTCTGCCATAAGTCCTTTCTGGGGTCGACCATAGGAAACAATTTTTTAAATATGGGGGGAGGGACGAAAGGAATACCGGGCCTTTCCCATTCTTTATTAACAATGTCCGCCACCCGCTTGGGTATAGGAAAAGCTTCTGGGAGCTCCGGCAACTCTAGGAACTTGTCCATTTTACATAGTTTCTCTGGGATGACCAACTTTTCACAATCATCCAGAGTGGATAATACCTCCTTAAGCAGAATGCGGAGATGTTCCAACTTAAATTTAAATGCAATTACATCAGGTTCAGCCTGTTGAGAAATGTTCCCTGAATCAGTAATTTCTCCCTCAGACAAAACCTCCCTGGCCCCCTCAGATTGGGTTAGGGGCCCTTCAGAGATATTAATATCAGCGTCGTCATGCTCTTCAGTAACTAAAACAGAGCAGCCACGCTTACGCTGACAAGGGTTCATTTTGGCTAAAATGTTTTTGACAGAATTATCCATTACAGCCGTTAATTGTTGCATAGTAAGCAGTATTGGCGCGCTAGATGTACTAGGGGCCTCCTGAGTGGGCAAGACTCGTGTAGACGAAGGAGGGAATGATGCAGTACCATGCTTACTCCCCTCACTTGAGGAATCATCTTGGGCATCATTGTCATTATCACATAAATCACATTTATTTAAATGAACAGGAATTCTGGCTTCCCCACATTCAGAACACAGTCTATCTGGTAGTTCAGACATGTTAAACAGGCATAAACTTGATAATAAAGTACAAAAAACGTTTTAAAATAAAACCGTTACTGTCACTTTAAATTTTAAACTGAACACACTTTATTACTGCAATTGCGAAAAAACATGAAGGAATTGTACAAAATTCACCAAATTTTCACCACAGTGTCTTAAAGCCTTAAAAGTATTGCACACCAAATTTGGAAGCTTTAACCCTTAAAATAACGGAACCGGAGCCGTTTTAACACTTTAACCCCTTTACAGTCCCTGGTATCTGCTTTGCTGAGACCCAACCAAGCCCAAAGGGGAATACGATACCAAATGACGCCTTCAGAAAGTCTTTTCTAAGTATCAGAGCTCCTCTCACATGCGACTGCATGCCATGCCTCTCAAAAACAAGTGCGCCACACCGGCGCGAAAATGAGGCTCTGCTTATGCTTTGGGAAAGCCCCAGAGAAATAAGGTGTCTAATACAGTGCCTGCCGATATTATAATATCAATAAAACCCAGATAAAATGATTCCTCAAAGCTAAATATGTTTTAAAACTGAATCGATTTAGCCCAGAAAAGTCTACAATCTTAATAAGCCCTTGTGAAGCCCTTATTTACCATCGTAATAAACATGGCTTACCGGATCCCATAGGGAAAAATGACAGCTTCCAGCATTACATCGTCTTGTTAGAATGTGTCATACCTCAAGCAGCAAGAGACTGCACACTGTTCCCCCAACTGAAGTTAATTGCTCTCAACAGTCCTGTGTGGAACAGCCATGGATTTTAGTTACGGTGCTAAAATCATTTTCCTCATACAAACAGAAATCTTCATCTCTTTTCTGTTTCTGAGTAAATAGTACATACCAGCACTATTTTAAAATAACAAACTCTTGATTGAATAATAAAAACTACAGTTAAACACTAAAAAACTCTAAGCCATCTCCGTGGAGATGTTGCCTGTACAACGGCAAAGAGAATGACTGGGGTAGGCGGAGCCTAGGAGGGATCATGTGACCAGCTTTGCTGGGCTCTTTGCCATTTCCTGTTGGGGAAGAGAATATCCCACAAGTAAGGATGACGCCGTGGACCGGACACACCTATGTTGGAGAAAACCACAATTTCTCTACTAATGTTGTTAGAATTCACAACTTTAGGTAAAAATTTAAATGAAGTCCGCAACACCGCCTTATCCTGATGAAAAATCAGAAAAGGAGATTCACAAGAAAGAGCAGATAACTCAGAAACTCTTCTAGCAGAAGAGATGGCCAAAAGGAACAACACTTTCCAAGAAAGTAATTTAATATCCAGAGAATGCATAGGTTCAAACGGAGGAGCTTGTAAAGCCCCCAGAACGAAATTCAAACTCCAAGGAGGAGAGATTGACTTAATGACAGATTTTATACGAACCAAAGCCTGTACAAAACAATGAATATCAGGAAGATTAGCAATCTTTCTGTGAAACAGCACAGAAAGAGCAGAAATTTGTCCTTTCAAGGAACTTGCAGACAAACCTTTATCCAGACCATCCTGAAGAAACTGTAAAATTCTAGGAATTCTAAAAGAATGCCAGGAAAAATGATGAGAAGAACACCAAGAAATGTAAGTCTTCCAGACTCGATAATATATCTTCCTAGACACAGATTTACGAGCCTGTAACATAGTATTAATTACAGAGTCAGAGAAACCTCTATGACTGAGAATCAAGCGTTCAATCTCCATACCTTCAAAATATAATGATTTGAGATCCTGATGGAAAAAAAGGACCTAGAGATAGAAGGTCTGGTCTTAACGGAAGAGTCCAAGGTTGGCAAGTAGCCATCCGAACAAGATCCGCATACCAAAACCTGTGAGGCCATGCTGGAGCCACCAGCAGAACAAACGAACGCTCTTTTAGAATCTTTGAGATCACTCTTGGAAGAAGAACTAGAGGCGGAAAGATATAGGCAGGATTATATTTCCAAGGAAGTGACAATGCATCCACTGCCTCCGCCCGAGGATCCCTGGATCTGGACAGATACCTGGGAAGTTTCTTGTTTAGATGAGAGGCCATCAGATCTATTTCTGGAAGTCCCCAGATTTGAACAATCTGAAGAAATACCTCTGGGTGAAGAGACCATTCGCCCGAATGTAACGTCTGGCGACTGAGATAATCCGCTTCCCAATTGTCTATACCTGGGATGTGAACCGCAGAAATTAGACAGGAGCTGGATTCCGCCCATACAAGTATCCGAGATACTTCTTTCATAGCCAGAGGACTGTGAGTCCCCCCTTGATGATTGACGTATGCCACGGTTGTGACATTGTCCGTCTGAAAACAAATTAACGATTCTCTCTTCAGAAGAGGCCACGACTGAAGAGCTCTGAAAATCGCACGAAGTTCCAAAATGTTGATTGGTAATCTCGCCTCCTGAGATTCCCAAACCCCCTGTGCTGTCAGAGATCCCTATACAGCTCCCCAACCTGTCAGACTCGCATCTGTTGAGAGCACAGTCCAGGTTGGAAGAACAAAAGAAGCCCCTTGAACTAAACGATGGTGATCTGTCCACCACGTCAGAGAGTGTCGTACAATCGGATTTAAAGATATTAACTGTGATATCTTTGTATAATCCCTGCACCACTGGTTCAGCATACAAAGCTGAAGATGTCGCATGTGAAAACGAGCAAAGGGGATCGCGTCCAATGCAGCAGTCATAAGACCTAGAATTTCCATGCATAAGGCTACCGAAAGGGAATGATTGAGACTGAAGGTTTCGACAAGCTGAAACCAATTTCAGACGTCTCTTGTCCGTCAGAGACAAAGTCATGGACACTGAATCTATTTGGAAACCTAAAAAGGTTACCCTTGTCTGAGGAATCAATGAACTCTTTGGTAAATTGATCCTCCAACCATGTTCTTGAAGAAACGACACAAGTCGATTCGTATGAAATTCTGCTAAATGTGATGACTGAGCAAGTACCAAGATATCGTCCAAATAAGGAAATACCACAATACCCTGTTCTCTGATTACAGATAGAAGGGCACCGAGAACCTTTGAAAAAATCCTTGGAGCTGTTGCTAGGCCGAACGGCAGAGCCACAAACTGGTAATGCTTGTCTAGAAAAGAGAATCTCAGAAACTGAAAGTAATCTGGATGAATCGGAATATGCAGATATGCATCTTGTAAATCTATTATGGACATATAATGCCCTTGCTGAACAAAAGGCAGAATAGTCCTTATAGTTACCATTTTGAATGTTGGTATCCTTACATAACGATTCAATATTTTTAAATCCAGAACTGGTCTGAGGAATTCTCCTTCTTTGGTACAATGAATAGATTTGAGTAAAACCCCAGACCCTGTTCCAGAACTGGAACTGGCACAATTACTCAAGCCAACTCTAGATCTGAAACACATTTCAGAAATGCTTGAGCCTTCACTGGATTTATTGGAATGCGAGAAAGAAAAAATCTTCTTGCAGGAGGCCTTATCTTGAAACCTATTTTGTACCCTTGTGAAACAATGTTTTGAATCCAAAGACTGTGAATCGAATTGATCCAAATTTCTTTGAAAAATCGTAATCTGCCCCCTACCAGCTGTGCTGGAATGAGGGCCGCACCTTCATGTGGACTTGGGAGCTGGCTTTGGCTTTCTGAAAGGCTTGGATTTATTCCAGACTGGAGATGGTTTCCAAACAGAAACCGTTCCTTTAGGGGAAGGATCAGGCTTCTGTTCCTTATTCTGACGAAAGGAACGAAAACAATTAGCAGTCCTATATTTACCTTTAGATTTTTTATCCTGAGGTAAAAAAGTTCCTTTCCCCCCAGTAACAGTAGAAATAATAGAATCCAACTGGGAACCAAACAATTTATTACCTTGGAAAGAAAGGGAAAGCAAAGTTGACTTAGAAGACATATCTGCATTCCAAGTTTTAAGCCATAAAGCTCTTCTAGCTAAAATAGCTAAAGACATATACCTGACATCAACTCTAATGATATCAAAGATGGCATCACAAAAAGTTATTAGCATGTTGAAGAAGTTTAACAATGCTATGAGTATTATGATCTGACACTTGTTGTGCCAAAGCTTCCAACCAAAAAGTGGAAGCTGCCGCAACATCAGCCAAAGAAATAGCAGGCCTAAGAAGATTACCTGAACATAAATAAGCTTTCCTTAGAAAGGATTCAATTTTCCTATCTAAAGGATCCTTAAAGGAAGTACTATCTGCCATAGGAATAGTAGTACTTTTAGCAAGAGTAGAGATAGCCCCATCAACTTTAGGGATTTTGTCCCAAAACTCTAATCTGTCAGATGGCACAGGATACAATTTCTTAAACCTTTTAGAAGGAGTAAATGAATTACCCAGATTATTCCATTCCCTAGAAATTACTTCAGAAATAGCATCAGGGACAGGAAAAACTTCCGGAATAACTAAAGGAGGTTTAAAAACCGAATTTAAACGCTTAATCGCATTAGAAATGAAGGATTCTAGTCCTCTTGATACTAAATCTACTAACACTTAAATTCCATTTTAAATAAATATGAAGATTTATCAGTGTCAATATCTGAGACAGAATCCTCTGAACCAAAAAAATCATCATCAGAAACAGACAAATCAGAATGATGATGTTTATTTAAAAATTCATCTGAAAAATTTGAAGTTTTAAAAGACATTTTACGTTTACTGGAAGGAGGAATAACAGACATAGCCTTCCTAATAGATTTAGAAACAAAATCTCTTATATTAACAGGAACATCCTGAGTATTAGATGTTGATGGAACAGCAACAGGTAATGGAATATTACTAATGGAAATACTATCTGCATTAGCAAGCTTATCATGACATTCATCACAAACTACAGCCGGAGGAACAGTTACCACAAGTTTACAGCAAATACACTTAACTTTGGTAGAACCAGCATCAGGCAGCGTTTTTCCAGAAGTAGCTTCTGATCCAGGGTCAATCTGAGACATCTTGCAATATGTAAGAGAAAAAACAACATATAAAGCAAAATCTATCAAATTTCTTAAAAGACAGTTTCAGGAATGGGAAAAAATGCCAATGAACAAGCCTCTAGCAACCAGAAGCAAAAGAAAAATGAGACTTAAATAATGTGAAAAAAGGTGGAGACAATAATGACGCCCACATTTTTTAGCGCCAAAAAAGACGCCCACATTATTGGCGCCTAAATGCTTTTGGCACCAAGAATGACACCACATCCGGTGACACCGACATTTTTGGCGCAAAACGTCAAAAAAATTACGAAAACACGAACAACTTCCGGCGACAAGTATGACGCCGGAAATGACAAAGAAATTTTTTGCGCCAAAAAAATCCGCGCCAATAATGACGCAATAAAATGAAGCATTTTCAGCCCCCGCGAGCCTAACAGCCCACAGGGAAAAAAGTCAATTTTAAGGTAAGAAAAAATGATTTATTCATATGCATTATCCCAAATAATGAAACTGACTGTCTGAAATAAGGAATATTGATCATCCTGAATCAAGGCAAATAAATGTTTAAACACATATATTTAGATCTTTATATAAAAGTGCCCAACCATAGCTTAGAGTGTCACAAAAAATAAGACTTACTTACCCCAGGACACTCATCTACATATAGTAGAAAGCCAAACCAGTACTGAAACGAGAATCAGTAGAGGTAATGGTATATAAGAGTATATCGTCGATCTGAAGAGGGAGGTAAGAGATGAATCTCTACGACCGATAACAGAGAACCTATGAAATAGATCCCGTAGAAGGAGACCATTGAATTCAAATAGGCAATACTCTCTTCACATCCCTCTGACATTCACTGCACGCTGAGAGGAAAACCGGGCTCCAGCCTGCTGCGAAGCGCATATCAACGTAGAATCTAGCACAAACTTACTTCACCACCTCCACGGGAGGCAAAGTTTGTAAAACTGATTTGTGGGTGTGGTGAGGGGTGTATTTATAGGCATTTTGAGGTTTGGGAAACTTTGCCCCTCCTGGTAGGAATGTATATCCCATACGTCACTAGCTCATGGACTCTTGCTAATTACATGAAAGAAAGTATCAAATTTGGAAAAAGTATGAAGGGAAGACCAAGTCGTAGCCTTACAAATCTGTTCAACAGAAGCATTGTTTTTGAAAGCCCAAGTGGAAGCCACAGCCCTGGTGGAATGGGCCGTAATCCTTTCAGGAGGCTGCTGTCCAGTAGTCTCATATGCCATACGGATAATGCTTTTGAGCCAAAATGAAATAGAGGTCGCCGTAGCTTTTTGACCTCTACGTCTTACAGAATAGACAACAAAGAGAGAAGATGTTTGACGAAATTATTTAGTTGCTTGTAAATAAAATTTTAAAAGCACGGACCACGTCCAGAGTACGCAACAGACCTTCCTTCTTAGAGGAAGGATTAGGACACAAGGAAGGAACCACAATTTCTTGATAAATATTCTTATTAGAAACCACCTTTGGAAGGAAACCAGGCTTAGTACGCAAAACCACCTTATCCGAATGAAAGATAAGGAGAATCACATTGTAACGCAGAAAGCTCAGAAACTCTTCGAGCAGAAGAGATAGCAACAAGAAACAAAACTTTCCAGGATAAAAATTTAACATCTAAGGAATGCATGGGTTCAAACGGAACCCATTGAAGAACATTAAAAACCAAATTTAAACTCCATGGCGGAGCAATAGGTTTAAACACAGGCTTGATTCTGACTAAAGCCTGACAAAAGGCCTGAACGTCTGGAACATCTGTTCTTGGATAAAGGACAAAATCCTAGGAATCCTAACTTTACTCCATGAGTAGCCCTTGGATTCGCACCAAAAAAGATATTTACGCCATATCTTATGGTAAATCCTTCTAGTGACAGGCTTGTGAGCCTGAATCAGAGTATTAATGACCGAGAGAATCCCCGCCTTGATAAAATCAAGCGTTCAATCTCCAGGCAGTCAGTTGCAGAGACATTAGATTTGGATGCTGGAACGGGCCTTGGATGAGAAGGTCCTGCCTCAACGGTAGTTTCCACGAAGGTAGAGACGACATGTCCACTAGATCCGCATACCAGGTCCTGCGTGGCCACGCAGGAGCTATTAGAATCACTGAAGCCCTCTCCTGTTTGATCCTTGCAATCACACGTGGTAGGAGAGGAAAAGGTGGAAAAACATAGGCCAGGTGGAACGACCAAGGTACTGCTAGAGCATCTATCAGTACCGCCTGGGGGTCCCTTGATCTGAACTCGTATAGAGAAAGTTTGGCATTCTGACGAGATGCCATCAGGTCCAATTCCGGTGTGCCCCATTGATGAATCAAAGCAGCAAACACCTCCAGATGGAGTTCCCACTCCCCTGGATGAAAAGTCTGACGACTTAGGAAGTCCGCTTCCCAGTTCTCTACTCCTGGGATGTAGATCGCAGAGAGATGGCAAGAGTGAATCTCCACCCATCGGATTATCTTTGATACTTCTATCATCGCTAGAAAACTCCTTGTTCCCCTCTGATGATTGATATACGCCACAGTCGTGATGTTGTCCGACTGAAATCTTATGAATTTGGCCGCTGCCAACTGAGGCCACGCCTGAAGCGCATTGAATATCGCTCTCAGTTCCAGATTATTGATCGGCAGTTGAGACTCCGCCTGAGTCCACACACCCTGAGCCTTCAGGGAATTCCAGACTGCACCCCAGCCCAGCAGGCTGGCGTCTGTCGTAACTATGACCCAAGATGGCCTGCGAAAGCACATCACTTGGGACAGATGGTCTTAAGACGACCACCACTGAAGAGAATTCCTGGTCCAGATTTATTTGAGGAGACTAATTTGCATAATCCCCATTCCACTGCCTGAGCATGCACAGTTGTAGTGGTCTGAGATGAAAGCAAGCAAACGGCACGATGTCCATTGCTGCTACCATTAGGCCGATAACTTCCATACACTGCGCCACTGTTGGCTGGTGAAGGGATTGCAGAACTCGGCAAGTACTGAGAATCTTTGACTTTCTGACCTCCGTCAGAAATATTTTCATGTCTACTGAGTCTATTAGGGTTACCAAGAAGGGGACTCTTGTATGAGGGACCAGTGAACTCTTTTCCACGTTCACTTTCCAACCTTGAGTTCTTAGAAACGACAACACGATGTCCGTGTGAGATTTGGACAGAGGATAGGTTGACACCTGGATCAAGATATCGTCCAGATAAGGCGCCACTGCTATACCTCGCGGCATGAGAACCACTGAAAGGGACCCTAGGACCTTTGTGAAGATCCAGGGAGCCGTGGCCAACCCTAAGGGAAGAGCCACAAACTGGTAATGCTTGTCCTGGAAGGCGAATCTCAGGAACTGATGATGATCCTTGTGAATAGGAATGTGAAGGTACGCGTCCTTCAGGTCCACAGTGGTCATATATTGACCCTCCTGGATCATTGGTAAGATAGTGATAATGGTCTCCATCTTGAACGATGGGACCCTGAGAAACTTGTTTAGACACTTGAGGTCTAAAATTGGTCTGAAGGTTCCCTCTTTTTTGGGAACCATGAAGAGATTTAAGTAGAAGCCCTGCCCCTGTTCCAGCTTTGGAACTGGGCAAATCACACCCATTGTGTAGAGGTCTTTTAAGATTGGATATCAGAGCGCCAAACAACGTAGGCAGGGTCTATGGGCAGATAGTCAAATACCAAAGGTAACAATAGGTTGAAATAATATGATTTAATACATAAGATAAAAAAGTTGGTACATTTAAAATTATACAACAATTAGTCATGGATCCAGGTTACACTTTAAAATATATATTGAAACACTAGGAACAATTTAAAAATGCTTGTAGAACAATAAATAACAACAAAAAAAATCTAACAAATAATGTCTATCGCATAAAACTTAAATTCTAATATGTGAATGCTAGGAGCGCTTATGCACACTCTATTTATAAAAACAATGGGTTACAATGCACAGGTGGATAGATTCCAGGTTGCTTGAAACCGGTGGGTGTGAAATGTAAGTGGCTCCGAATTGGGGTTTTGCCTATGTGTTTATCCAAAATTGTGTAAATCCTAACAGGTGGACAAAAAATGTTACAGGAATGTCTAGAACCTGAATTCAAAATATAAGACCTGAGGTTGTGCCTATGTGTTTATCCAAAAAGGGTGTAAATCCTAACAAGAGAAAAATATTGCAGGGGTGTGTGAACCTTATTTTCAAAATAAACAATGAATTCAAAATAAAACGATATACAAGTGAATTTTTGACAAATCAACTAATGCAAACAAAGCATAAATAGAACCCAAAAAAAAAAAAAAAAACCAACAGCACAACTTTAACGTGTGTTCAAATGTGTTTCTGCTTGCAAACTGTGATGTGAACAAATATCTATTATAATCACTGAATAGTGGCAAAACTTTGTGATTGGATTGAAATTGAACACAGGCTCTAAATTGATACCCTAAAATACAAATCTAAAGGGCTCAGAGTTGCTGAGCTAGATATAAGGGACTTGCTCAAAGAGCCTCGAGATGTTAATTAAAAGAGACCATATAACAGTGGGTTAAAAAACGGGTGATATAACATAAAATGCTTAAAAGTCCAAATAAATATTCAAATTGGATAATAAGAATCTTGCTATAGTCTATCTCAATATGGATACCAACTGCTGATTATGTAGAAATCTTCTTGGGCGGTAGTTAACAAATAATTCCAACTTGCAATGTTGTCCCTTACCTGCCAAAAAAGGAAAGGCAAACAATAGTGCAAATTGCTTCTTAATGTGATCACAATTAAAATACTCCTTACCAGTCAACCGGTTTCGGTCTCCACTGACCTTTCTCAAGACTCGTAGAGCTCTTTTACACAGCGTAAGAACGCCTCTCTTTTTGTCTGGTCTACAGACAAACGTGAAAGATGGGATGGGGAGACAATCTTTGAATTCCAGCTGGTACCCCTGGGACACAATCTCTAATGCCCAGGGATCCTGTACGTCCCTTGCCCAAGCAAAGAAAGAGTCTGCCCCCTACTAGATCCGGTCCCGGATCGGGGGCTGCCCCTTCATGCTGTCTTGGTAGCAGCAGCAGGCTTCTTTACCTTTATTCCAGGCCTGGTTAGGTCTCCAGACCAACTTGGATTGAGTAAAGTTCCCTTCCTGCTTAGCAGAGGAACCAAGAGTCGAGGAAACTCCTCTAAAATTTCAAAAAGAACGAAAATTATTTTGTCTACCCCTCCTCTTGAGGGATTTGTCCTGAGGTAGGTGGTGTCCCTTACCTCCTGTAATGTCAGAAATTATTTCCTTCAGCTCAGGCCCGAATAGGGTCTTACCTTTGAAGGGAATAGTTAAAAGCTTAGATTAAGACGATACGTCAGCAGACCACGACTTTAGCCATAACGCTCTGCGCGCCAGAATGGCAAAGCCTGCATTCTTCGCTGCTAATTTTGCAACCTGAAAAGCAGCGTCGGTAATAAACGCATTAGCTAATTTAAGAGGCTTAATTCTGTCTAGAATTTCCTCTAAGGGGGTCTCTACCATCAGAGACTCCTCCAGGGCGTCAAACCAGAAAGCAGCTGCCGTAGTGACTGTAACAATGCAGGCTGTCGGCTGTAGGAGAAAACCCTGTTGAACGAATAATTTCTTTAGAAGACCATCTAATTTTTTATCCATAGGGTCTTTAAAAGCACAACTGTCCTCAATGGGTATTGTTGTACGTTTTGCTAGAGTGGAGATAGCTCCTTCTACCTTAGGGACAAGTTGCCAGGAGTCCCGTATGGCATCAGATATCGGAAACATTTTCTTAAAATTAGGAGGGGTAGAAAAGGGTATACCTGGTCTATCCCATTCCCTATTAACAATTCCCACAATTCTTTTAGGAACTGGAAATACATCCGTATAAGTAGGCACTTCTAAATATTTATCCATTTTACACAATTTTTCTGGGGGAATTGTGATAGGATCGCAATCGTCTAGAGTTGCCAAAACCTCCCTGAGTAACAGGCGGAGGTGTTCTAATTTAAATCTAAAGGACGGTGTGTCCGTGTCAACCTGAGGGATTGTGTTCCCTGATTCAGAATATTCACCCTCTGACATAAAATCCCTAACCCCCACCTCAGAGCATAGTGAAGGGGCATCGGAAATAGGCACTAGGGCGTCAGAAGGTTCAGTGTTTGTCTCTAGACCTGACCTACTGCGTTTACCCTGCAACACTGGCAATTTGGACAGCACTTCAGTAAGGGTATTAGACATAACTGCCGCCATATCCTGTAGAGTAAAAGAAGTAGACGCACTAGAAGTTCTTGGCGTCTCTTGTGCAGGAGTAATGGGTTGAGACACTTGAGAATCATTAGGCGGCATGTCATGAATCTCTTCAGACTGAAAATCATCTTTAGACACACTATCAATACCTAAGATATGCTCTTTACAGTGTAAGGCCCTGTCAGTACAAGTAGGACACAATGTGAGGGGGGGTTCCACAACGACCTCTAAACACATGGAACACTGACTTTCTTCTATGTCTGACATGTTGAACAGACAAATAAGCACAATCCAAGTCTTGGAAAACCTTTATTGAGTGGTAAAAAACGTTTTTTGAAAAAACGTTACTGTACCTTTAAGAAAATAAAGTGAACACAAATTCTGCAAAACGGCCTAAAAAGTACTAGGGAAAGTACCTATGGGCTATCTATTGCACCCCAAGTATGGAACCAATTTGACCTTTTATGGCGATTTTTTGCCCCAAAAGCTAAAAACGCTGTAACACACTGATTAACGTTAATGCCCTTCAACTGATAACCCAACATAGTTTTAGGAAAATGAAGACCCTTGAGAGGAATCTGCTATGCGACCGTCTCTTCCGGCTCCTCTATGCACACTGAAGGCGTGAAAATAGGCCCCGCCCATCTGCTGCGATGGGAGACTGAACCATGATAGACCGCATGGGAAGCAGTTAGAAAGTGCATACAGGCAATGTGGAACCCCCTAATATAAACGAGCAGCTCTCAACCTGGCCGGAATCACAGTGTCTCATCCCAACAACGTTAAGCCCCACAGAAGGGCCATGAAATATAAATAAAGCATTTCAATAAAAAAAACTTTGAATAAATTTACTTTCAATAAGAATAGCACAGGACTAGTCCCCATTTGTTATGGACTATACTTGCCCCACAAGTGCCACACTGCAGATTATTAATTCTGAACCGGGTCTCCTCAGAATTATATATATATATAGATTGCACATACCTCAAGGTGTCTGTAAGCACCAGCCGCTCCCCACACTGCAGGCTATACTGTATTCCCCAGATTCTGTGGGAAGGAACTCAATCTCAGTTACAGCTGCTGAAATTATCAGACTCAAGGCAGAATTCTTCTTCCATCTTCTGCCTGAGTAAAAATAGTACACTCCGGTACAATTTGAAAATAAAAAATTCTTGCTTGAAGAAAAATTTAACTAATATTCTATCACCTCTTAAACTTTACCAGCTTCCTATGAGTACAGGCAAAGAGAATGACTGGGGGGAGGAGTTAAAGGAGGAGCTAAATAGCAGCTCTGCTGTGGTGCTCTTTGCCAGGATGATTATATCCAATAAGTAAGGATGAAACCCGTGGACTCGGAACATCTTGTAAAAGAAAAAAGCCTAACACCTGCAATCGCGGAAACAAAAGCTCCGTAACGCAGCCCCATTGATGTCTATAGGGAAAGAAAAAGTTATGTTTAAACCTAACACCCTAACATAAAAACCATGTCTAAACACCCCTAATCTGCTGCCCCTGACATCGCCACAACCTACATAATGTTATTAACCTCTAATCTGCCGCCCCAACATCGCCGCCACCTGCATAATGTTATTAATCCCTAATCTGCTGCCCCCAATATCGCCGCCACCTACATAATGTTATTAATCCCTAATCTGCTGCCCCTAACATCGCCGCCGCCACCTAAATACACTTATTAACCCCTAATCTGCCGCCCTTAACATCGCCGCCACCTACATTACAGTTATTAACCTCTAATCTGCCCCCCCCCCATGTCGCCGCCACTATACTTAAGTTATTAACCCCTAAACCTCTGGCCTCCAACATCACTAACACTAAATAAATATATTAACCCCTAAACCTAACCCCTAAAGTAACCCTAAGCATAACCCTAACCCTAACTTGAATATAATTAAGATAAATCTAAATAATTTTTTTTTACAATTATTACCTAAATAATTCCTATTTAAAACTAATTACAAACTTACCTGTAAAATAAAACCTAAGCTAGCTACAAAATAACGAATAGTTACATTGTAGCTATCTTACGTTTTATTTTTATTTCAGGGCAATGGTTAGCTTAGGTTTATTTAGATAGGTTTTTATTTGGGGGGTTTGGTTGGGTGGGTGGTGGTTTTACTGTTGGGGGGTTGTTTGTAATTTTTTTTACAGGGAAAAGAGCTGATTTCTTTGGGGCAATGCCCAACAAAAGGCACTTTTAAGGGCCATTGGCAGTTTAGTGTAGGCTAGAGTTTTTCTTATTTTTTGGGGGGGCTTTTTTATTTTGATAGGGCTATTAGATTAGGAGTAACTCGTTTTTATTTTGATAATTTCGTTTTTTATTTTGTGTAATTTAGTGTTTATATTTTTTTTGTAATTTAGATAATTGTATTTTATTAGTTTAATTTATTTTATTGTAATGTTAGGTTTTATTTTACAGGTGACTTAGTATTTATTTTAATTAGGTAGCTAGTAAATAGTTAATAACTATTTACTAACTAGTCTACCTAGTTAAAATAAATACAACTTACCTGTGAAATAAAAATAAAACCTAAGATAGCTACAAGGTAACTATTAGTTATTTTGTAGCTAGGTTAGGTTTTTTTTTACGGGTAAGTTTGTATTTAGTTTTAAATAGGAATTATTTAGGTAATACATTTTTTTTTAGATTTATTTTAATTATATTTTAGTTAGGGGGTGTTAGGGTTAAATAGTGTTTGCGATGCAGTAAGGCGGCGGTTTAGGGGTTAATAGGTTTATTATAGTGGTGACGATGTCAGGGAGCGGCGGAATATGGTTTAATACATTTTTTAAGTGGCGGCGATGTCCGGAGCGGCAGATTAGGGGTTAATCATTTTATTTTAGTGTTTGCAATGCGGGAGGGCCTCGGTTTAAGGGTTAATAGGTAGTTTATGGGTGTTAGTGTACTTTGTGACAGTTTAGTTATGAGTTTTATGCTACAGCTTTGTAGCATAAAACTCATAACTACTGACTTTAGTTGGCGGTACGGATCTTGTAATTTTAGGCTGTACCGCTCACTTTTTGGCCTCACCGCAAAACTCTTAATACTGGCGCTATGGAAGTCCCATTTACTTTTTTTTTTTTAAAGTGCGGTACTGATGTTGCGTGACGGCCAAAAAGGTGTGCGGTACACCTATTCTGACAAGACTTGTAATAGCGGCGCTAGGGAAAAAGCTTTTTCACTCATAACGCAAAACTCGTAATCTAGCTGAATGTTATCTATATATACATGAATTTGCAGTCTCTTGTTGTGAACAGCTAATAAAAAAGCATGTGCTAAGAGGCTGCCTGTAGTAGCTTAGAAACCGGCAGAAATTTGGAGGTTTAAATGTTATACATAATATTAATATAACAATGTTTGCTGTGCAAAGCTGGGAAATGGGTAGTAAAGGCATTATCTATCTTTTAAACAATAACAATTTTGGTGTAGACTGTCCCTTTAAGTAACATACAAATGGGAAAATATGATACAAATATGCTATATACATGAAAATACTTATAAACTTAAACAAAGGTTGAAAATACAACTTCTATATTTTAATTTCCACAGTAGCTTTATGCCCTTTGCAATATAACTTAAAAAAAAAAAAAATAATAATAATAAACAACCCTATCTTTAACATTGAGAGGAATTCTACCCCCCCCCCCCCCCCCCCGGCTAGTAAATTCTCTTCTGAGTAGTAAAATATAGTGATATCTTTATTTTTCATCCCTGTAGGTGTGTACGTATGTGTGTAAGAATGGGGAACTTATCCCGGAAACCAACCTCACATTTGCACCATTATTTTAAGTCTAGAAAGTGGAAGCCACTAAGCAAGCATCCTGGCGGTTGTATTTTAGACAATGAGTGCACATCATCCTCGTTCATCATGTATGTGTCTATCTGTGCGAGTGTGTGTGTGTGTGTGTCATATATATATATATATATATATATATATATATATATATATATATATATATATATATATAGTTTGTGTGTGGGTGTATTTTTTTTTTTCATTTTTTTTTTATTTTTTTTTTAATAATAATTTTTTTATTGAGGTTTTATGCAAAATACAGAATGAATGCAATCTCATAACACAGAAATAACAGAAGCATATAATACTTACAAATAGCTTGCTATACAAAAACATAATTTATGCTTACCTGATAAATTCCTTTCTTCTGTAGTGTGATCAGTCCACGGGTCATCATTACTTCTGGGATATTACTCCTCCCCAACAGGAAGTGCAAGAGGATTCACCCAGCAGAGCTGCATATAGCTCCTCCCCTCTACGTCACTCCCAGTCATTCGACCAAGGACCAACGAGAAAGGAAAAGCCAAGGGTGAAGTAGTGACTGGAGTATAAATTAAAAAATATTTACCTGCCTTAAAAACAGGGCGGGCCGTGGACTGATCACACTACAGAAGAAAGGAATTTATCAGGTAAGCATAAATTATGTTTTCTTCTGTTAAGTGTGATCAGTCCACGGGTCATCATTACTTCTGGGATACCAATACCAAAGCAAAAGTACACGGATGACGGGAGGGATAGGCAGGCTCTTTATACAAAAGGAACCACTGCCTGAAGAACCTTTCTCCCAAAAATAGCCTCCGATGAAGCAAAAGTGTCAAATTTGTAAAATTTGGAAAAAGTATGAAGCGAAGACCAAGTTGCAGCCTTGCAAATCTGCTCAACAGAGGCCTCATTCTTGAAGGCCCAAGTGGAAGCCACAGCTCTAGTAGAATGAGCTGTAATTCTTTCGGGAGGCTGCTGTCCAGCAGTCTCATAAGCTAAGCGAATTATGCTACGAAGCCAAAAAGAAAGAGAGGTAGCAGAAGCTTTTTGACCTCTCCTCTGCCCAGAGTAAACGACAAACAGAGAAGACGTTTGTCGAAATTCCTTAGTTGCCTGTAAGTAAAATTTTAGAGCACGGACTACATCCAGGTTGTGCAGTAGACGTTCCTTCTTCGAAGAAGGATTTGGGCACAAAGAAGGAACAACAATCTCTTGATTGATATTCCTGTTAGTAACTACCTTAGGTAAGAACCCAGGTTTAGTACGCAGAACTACCTTATCCGAATGAAAAATCAAATAAGGAGAATCACAATGTAAGGCTGATAATTCAGAGACTCTTCGAGCCGAGGAAATAGCCATTAAAAATAGAACTTTCCAAGATAACAACTTCATATCAATGGAATGAAGGGGTTCAAACGGAACGCCCTGTAAAACATTAAGAACCAGGTTTAAACTCCATGGTGGAGCAACAGTTTTAAACACAGGCTTAATCCTGGCCAAAGCCTGACAAAAAGCCTGGACGTCAGGAACCTCCGACAGACGTTTGTGTAACAGAATGGACAGAGCTGAGATCTGTCCCTTTAATGAACTAGCAGATAAACCCTTTTCTAAACCTTCTTGTAGAAAAGACAATATCCTAGGAATCCTAACCTTACTCCAAGAGTAACCTTTGGATTCACACCAATATAGGTATTTACGCCATATCTTATGGTAAATCTTTCTGGTAACAGGTTTCCTAGCCTGTATTAAGGTATCAATAACTGACTCAGAAAACCCACGTCTTGATAAAATCAAGCGTTCAATTTCCAAGCAGTCAGCTTCAGAGAAGTTAGATTTTGATGTTTGAAGGGACCCTGTATCAGAAGGTCCTGTTTCAGAGGTAGAGACCAAGGTGGACAGGATGACATGTCCACCAGGTCTGCATACCAAGTCCTGCGTGGCCACGCAGGTGCTATTAGAATCACTGATGCTCTCTCTTGTTTGATTCTGGCAATCAATCGAGGAAGCATCGGGAAGGGTGGAAACACGTAAGCCATCCTGAAGTCCCAAGGTGCTGTCAGGGCATCTATCAGGACTGCTCCTGGATCCCTGGATCTGGACCCGTAACGAGGAAGCTTGGCGTTCTGTCGAGACGCCATGAGATCTATCTCTGGTTTGCCCCAACGTCGAAGTATTTGGGCAAAGACCTCCGGATGAAGTTCCCACTCCCCCGGATGAAAAGTCTGACGACTTAAGAAATCCGCCTCCCAGTTCTCCACTCCCGGGATGTGGATTGCTGACAGGTGGCAAGAGTGAGACTCTGCCCAGCGAATTATCTTTGATACTTCCATCATAGCTAGGGAGCTTCTTGTCCCTCCCTGATGGTTGATGTAAACTACAGTCGTGATGTTGTCCGACTGAAACCTGATGAACCCCCGAGTTGTCAACTGGGGCCAAGCCAGGAGGGCATTGAGAACTGCTCTCAATTCCAGAATGTTTATTGGCAGGAGACTCTCCTCCTGACTCCATTGTCCCTGAGCCTTCAGAGAATTCCAGACGGCACCCCAACCTAGAAGGCTGGCGTCTGTTGTTACAATTGTCCAGTCTGGTCTGCTGAATGGCATCCCCCTGGACAGATGTGGCCGAGAAAGCCACCATAGAAGAGAATTTCTGGTCTCTTGATCCAGATTCAGAGAAGGGGATAAGTCTGAGTAATCCCCATTCCACTGACTTAGCATGCACAGTTGCAGTGGTCTGAGGTGTAAGCGTGCAAAGGGTACTATGTCCATTGCCGCTACCATTAAGCCGATTACCTCCATGCATTGAGCCACTGACGGGTGTTGAATGGAATGAAGGGTGCGGCAAGCACTTTGAAGTCTTGTTAGCCTGTCCTCTGTCAGGTAAATCTTCATTTCTACAGAATCTATAAGAGTCCCCAGGAAGGGAACTCTTGTGAGTGGAACGAGTGAACTTTTCTTTTCGTTCACCTTCCATCCATGTGACCTTAGAAATGCCAGTACTAACTCTGTATGAGACTTGGCAGTTTGAAAGCTTGAAGCTTGTATCAGAATGTCGTCTAGGTATGGAGCTACCGAGATTCCCCGCGGTCTTAGTACCGCCAGAAGAGCACCCAGAACCTTTGTGAAGATTCTTGGAGCTGTAGCCAATCCGAATGGAAGAGCCACAAACTGGTAATGCCTGTCTAGGAAGGCAAACCTTAGGTACCGGTAATGATCTTTGTGAATCGGTATGTGAAGGTAAGCATCTTTTAAATCTACAGTGGTCATGTACTGACCCTCTTGGATCATAGGTAAAATTGTCCGAATAGTCTCCATCTTGAACGATGGAACTCTTAGGAATTTGTTTAGGATCTTTAAGTCCAGGATTGGTCTGAAAGTTCCCTCTTTTTTGGGAACCACAAACAGATTTGAGTAAAACCCCTGTCCCTGTTCCGATCGTGGAACTGGATGGATTACTCCCATTAACAAGAGCTCTTGTACGCAGCGTAGAAACGCCTCTTTCTTTGTCTGGATTGTTGACAACCTTGACAGATGAAATCTCTCTCTTGGAGGAGAGTATTTGAAGTCCAGAAGGTATCCCTGAGATATTATCTCTAGCGCCCAGGGATCCTGGACATCTCTTGCCCAAGCCTGGGCGAAGAGAGAAAGTCTGCCCCCCACTAGATCCGATCCCGGATCGGGGGCCCTCAATTCATGCTGTTTTAGGGGCAGCAGCAGGTTTCCTGGTCTGCTTGCTCTTGTTCCAGGACTGGTTAGGTTTCCAGCCTTGTCTGTAGCGAGCAACAGCTCCTTCCTGTTTTGGTGCAGAGGAAGTTGATGCTGCTCCTGCTTTGAAATTACGAAAGGAACGAAAATTAGACTGTCTAGCCTTAGCTTTGGCTTTGTCCTGAGGCAGGGCATGGCCTTTACCTCCTGTAATGTCAGCGATAATCTCTTTCAACCCGGGCCCGAATAAGGTCTGCCCTTTGAAAGGTATATTAAGCAATTTAGACTTAGAAGTAACATCAGCTGACCAGGATTTTAGCCACAGCGCCCTGCGTGCCTGAATGGCGAATCCTGAATTCTTCGCCGTAAGTTTAGTAAGATGTACTACGGCCTCCGAAATGAATGAATTAGCTAGTTTAAGGACTCTAAGCCTGTCCGTAATGTCGTCCAGAGTAGCTGAACTAATGTTCTCTTCCAGAGACTCAATCCAGAATGCCGCTGCAGCCGTGATCGGCGCAATGCATGCAAGGGGTTGCAATATAAAACCTTGTTGAACAAACATTTTCTTAAGGTAACCCTCTAATTTTTTATCCATTGGATCTGAAAAAGCACAGCTATCCTCCACCGGGATAGTGGTACGCTTAGCTAAAGTAGAAACTGCTCCCTCCACCTTAGGGACCGTTTGCCATAAGTCCCGTGTGGTGGCGTCTATTGGAAACATTTTTCTAAATATCGGAGGGGGTGAGAACGGCACACCGGGTCTATCCCACT
Organism: Bombina bombina; assembly: GCF_027579735.1. Taxonomy (NCBI): domain Eukaryota; kingdom Metazoa; phylum Chordata; class Amphibia; order Anura; family Bombinatoridae; genus Bombina; species Bombina bombina. The sequence goes on from NC_069499.1 coordinate 325,951,696, forward strand.
CCTTAGTAACAATTTCAGTAAGTCTCTTAGGTATAGGAAAAACCTCAGTACTCGCCGGTACCGCAAAATATTTATCCAACCTACACATTTTCTCTGGTATTGCAACTGTGTTACAATCATTCAGAGCCGCTAACACCTCCCCTAGTAATACACGGAGGTTTTCCAGTTTAAATTTAAAATTTGAAATATCTGAATCCAGTCTGTTTGGATCAGAACCGTCACCCACAGAATGAAGTTCTCCGTCCTCATGTTCTGCCACCTGTGACGCAGTGTCTGACATGGCCCTAATATTATCAGCGCACTCTGTTCTCACCCCAGAGTGATCACGCTTACCTCTTAGTTCTGGTAATTTAGCCAAAACTTCAGTCATAACAGTAGCCATATCCTGTAATGTGATTTGTAATGGCCGCCCAGATGTACTCGGCGCTACAATATCACGCACCTCCCGAGCGGGAGATGCAGGTACTGACACGTGAGGCGAGTTAGTCGGCATAACTCTCCTCTCGTTGTTTGGTGAAATTTGTTCAATTTGTACAGATTGACTTTTATTTAAAGTAGCATCAATACAGTTAGTACATAAATTTCTATTGGGCTCCACTTTGGCATTGCAACAAATGACACAGGTATCTTCCTCTGAATCAGACATGTTTAACACACTAGCAAATAAACTTGCAACTTGGAATACAATTCAATTAGAATAATATTAAAAACGTACTGTGCCTTTAAGAAGCACAGAAGATCTATGACAGTTGAAAATTAATAAATTGAAACAGTTATAGCCTCAATCCTTATAAACAACACAACTTTAGCAAGGTTTAATCCCATTAGCAAAGATAACCAATTCTGAAAGCAGGAAATAAATTACAGAATAAACGTTTTTTGTCTCAGTCAACTATAATTCTCACAGCTCTGCTGAGAGAAATTACCTCCCTCAAAATAAGTTTTGAAGACCCCTGAGCTCTGTAGAGATGAACCGGATCATGCAGGAAATACAATGAGCTGCTGACTGAAATATCTGATGCGTAGCAAAAGCGCCAAAAAACGGCCCCTCCCCCTCACACACAGCAGTGAGAGAGAACAGAAACTGTCAGAAAAAAGATTAAGCAACTGCCAAGTGGAAAAATAGTGCCCAAAACATTTATTCACTCAGTACCTCAGCAAATGAAAACGATTTTACATTCCAGCAAAAACGTTAAACATAATTTCTAGTTATTAAACAGCTTTATGTACTTCTTACAGTGTAATTCTAGTGAAGTACCATTCCCCAGAATACTGAAGTGTAAAGTATACATACATGACATTATATCGGTATGGCAGGATTTTCTCATCAATTCCATTGTCAGAAAATAAAAGCTGCTACATACCTCTATGCAGATTCATCTGCCCGCTGTCCCCTGATCTGAAGTTTACCTCTCCTCAGATGGCCGAGAAACAGCAATATGATCTTAACTACTCCGGCTAAAATCATAGCAAAAACTCTGGTAGATTCTTCTTCAAACTCTGCCAGAGAGGTAATAACACACTCCGGTGCTATTTTAAAATAACAAACTTTTGATTGAAGATATAAAACTAAGTATAATCACCATAGTCCTCTCACACATCCTATCTAGTCGTTGGGTGCAAGAGAATGACTGGGAGTGACGTAGAGGGGAGGAGCTATATGCAGCTCTGCTGGGTGAATCCTCTTGCACTTCCTGTTGGGGAGGAGTAATATCCCAGAAGTAATGATGACCCGTGGACTGATCACACTTAACAGAAGAAAGTGAAGTATTGCAGTGAATTATTAAGAACCTCTATTTTATATAATTTCTACTTTTGATTCCTCTTATGACATTAGAGGTCACTTTTGGACCTATGAAATGTAAAGTGAACCAAAAGGAGAGGATTGGTTTAAAGAATGGCCACTTTTGGACCTAGATATTAAAAGTAGGGGGGGGGAGGGGGTGTCAGCAGTCAAGAGCTGCTCTGTGAGAGAGTAGGGGAGGTGGGGGTTCGGGCTCTGATAATCTAATAACACTTTACTCAATATTAGAGGCAGGATGGAGTTTTTTTCCATAACATCCCTAAGCAGAGGGTACATGCATATTTAGGACCATGTCCAATTATGTGGGCAAGGAAGAGGTTGAAATAGGAGGCTAATCAAGTAGAGAGGTATGCAAACTAATAAAACTCTTAAAGAGAATAAATCTTCCTTTATAGTTGTGTATACTATACAACAGTAAGAAAACATGAATAGCAGATCTCAGAATTCACTAATAGCTTTTAAGGGGAGTCACAATATTGCAGCGAATTTCTATAGATAGATGTCTCAGAGTTCTAATTCTATATTATCAAACTTGCAAGGAGGGGGACATTCAATGGAAGGAGAATTAAAAAATTGCGTGGCATAAAGGCATCTAGGAGCTACTACTGAGGGTTAAATGTACTTAATGAGGTACTCATCTAGGGTATACTAAATATATATTAGGCTATATTAGTCTTTAATTAGGTGCTGAAACCAAGGGACTATGGAATAATATATAATGCTGGGACATAAGCTTCACAACCCATAGGGGGTGAGACCACTCTGAGAATATCCCAGGATTATAAGCCACCCTATTGACACCATAAATCAAGAGAAAATGCAGATTACATACATAACAAGTTGTGACTGTAAAACAAAAACAGAGGAGGGCTAATGCACACTAGGCATGACGCAGCACAACAGGAGCTTGTATCCAGGTTTCCTACATTTTTATGGCCTGTGTGTGATATCTCTTGATAACTATTGATATGAGCCATATAACATCTCACTGTAAGAGTTCCCATAAAATAAAGAGACAAATTAGTAACTGGGAGCAAAGGGAGTCTCAGGAAGTTAATTATAGTGGTGCAACATAAAAAAAAAAAAAAAATGGATGTGTGAAGGGGTTTGAAAAAAGTTATCAGTGCACTCAGCAGCATTATAAATGATGTATGTAGTATATACAACTAGAGCTAGGTATACCCTTTACAAGTAGCACAATATGCCCTCAGGATATGAACATTGCATGTGAAACATAAGAGATTCAACTTAAAGCTGGGTGCCAAAAGAAAAGACAGGTACATACATAAATAAGGTCCACACACCGTACACACAAGATTGCAGACCCAATATGCATTTCCCCAACAAGAAGAGAAAAAAACAAAACAGAGATAAGAGACAAAGAAAGAGATTAGTGCTTATCCAATACCGGCTCTGCTAAAGTCCATTTTGTTACGTGAAAAGTCCCACTCTGTATAGAGATATATGTCTGAAACCAGTGGAAGGTCAAGGTAGTCCTTTGTATGAAGTTGTCTTGGAGGAGCAGAGGTCAGGATCCCAACCCAGGCAGAGAATCGTTTTATTGCGAGCTGAGAAGGAGAGAGTCCCCGGTGCCCCATCCAGGGGCCGGCCGCATCCCCAGAACAAGCCACCGAGGGTGAGGGGATACATTTCTGGTTGTTGTCTGATCTTGAGGTAGGTGGTTGAAGATCCGACACAAGCTCCTCACTTGTATGTTGCTTGCGGTTATGCCTTAGGGGTCTGCTTAGTGTCCGCAGTTGCTGCTGTGCCTCTGTCCGAGAACGTGAAGCACCCAAATAGCGCATATCTGGACTTTCTTCTGAGCCCTCAGTCACCATCGATTCCGGGATCATCTCAGGTTTAACGGAGGTATGATGTAAAGTCCCAGCTTGTGCAGAGTATATCTCCTGTGATACGGAGGGAGTAGATTTAGGCGGAAGGGGTCTCAGGGCGCCATCTTCCATATAGGCCTCTCTAATGCAAGCTCTAAGATCCGCAAACTGTGAATCCATCTTGCGGTCCAGATCTCGTAATAGGGCTAGTGCGGCAAGACTTAACTCCTCCATCCTGCGATAGTCAGCGATCAACAAGCCCAGTATAACCCGGCTTACCAGTGTATAGGCCGTCTCCTGATAAATGCGGTTATTCCGTAAAGAGTTCTGAATGTAGTAATCCTGTAAGAGCCACAGTCCCCAGGTAAATAATAGCTGTATTACACGATCTCGGAGCTCAGAGAGAAAACTATACAGCATTAAAAGTAGATACAAGCCGCTGCAGGCTCCAAACAGAGATGACGGCCTAAGATCTTGATAGGCTAATTCAGCTCCTGGGTGCTCAGTTATGGGAATCGCCGAGAATTTCAATGCTACCAGCTGAACAGTAATAGGATCCTATAAGAATAGGTTAAAATAAAAGCTATATCCCAGGATAATTTGTGAAACAAAGGAGTATTCCCAGGAGCTTCATGAAATGCGACTGATCATGGCCGCCTCTTAGCCACTCCCCCCTATTTTTTATTTTTTTAAATCTCCATACTACAATCAGAAACCTACAAAGATCTTGTAAAATAAATAAGCAGTGCTCTTAAAGGGACAGTATACTGTAAAAATGAAATTTATGCTTACCTGATAAATTTGTTTCTTTCTTGACACGGTGAGTCCATGGATCATCTTAATTACTATTGGGAATATCACTCCTGACCAGCAGGAGGAGGCAAAGAGCACCACTGCAAAGCTGTTAAAAACCACTCCCTTACCCACAACCCCAGTCATTCGACCAAAGGGAAAGGAGAAAGGAAGTAATATAAGGTGCAGAGGTGCCTGAGGTTTATATAAAAATAAACTGTCTGAACACAGGGAGGGCCGTGGACTCATCGTGTCAAGAAAGAAACAAATTTATCAGGTAAGCAAAAAAAAAATTTATGCTTACCTGATAAATGTATTTCTTTTTGGAAACGATGAGTCCACGGATTTCATCCTTACTTGTGGGTTATCGCTTCCTGGCCAGCAGGAGGAGGCAAAGGGCACCACAGCAGAGCTGTATAAATAGCTCCTCCCTTACCTCCCACTCCAGTCATTTGACCGACGTAGGAAGAGAAAGGAAAAGTCAAGGTGCAGAGGTGTCTGAAGTTTAACAAAAATAAAGACCTGTCTTCTAAAAACAGGGCAGGCCGTGGACTCATCGTATCCAAAAAGATATAAATTTATCAGGTAAGCATAAATGTTGTTTTCTTTTACAAGATACGATGAGTCCACAGATTTCATCCTTACTTGTGGGATACAATACCAAAGCTATAGTACACGGATGAAAAGGGAGGGACAAGACAGGTAACCTAAACGGAAGACACCACTGCTTGAAGAACCTTCCTCCCAAAGGCAGCCTCCGCAGAGGCAAAAGTATCAAATTTGGAAAATTTGGAAAAAGTGTGAAGAGACAACCAAGTTGCAGCTTTGCAAATCTGTTCAACAGAAGCATCATTTTTGAAGGCCTATGAGGAAGCCACAGCCCTATTGGAATGAGCCGTAATTCGTTCAGGAGACTGCTGTCCAGCAGTCTCATATGCAAAACGGATGATACTCTTCAGCCAAAAAGAAAGAGAGGTAGCCGTAGCTTTCTGACCCCTACGTTTCCCTGAGAAAACGATAAACAAACTAGACGATTGTCGAAAATCCTTAGTTGCTTGTAAGTAAAACTTTAAAGCACGGACTACGTCTAAATTATGCAACAGACGTTCCTTCTTAGAAGGATTAGGACACAAGGAAGGAACAACAATCTCCTGATTAATATTCTTGTTTGAAACAACTTTAGGAAGAAAACCAGGATTAGTACGTAACACCACCTTTTCCGAATGAAAAATAAGATAAGGAGAACCAAACTGTAATGCTGAAAGCTCAGATACTCTTCTAGCAGAAGAAATAGCAACCAGAAATAAGACTTTCCAAGATAATAACTTAATATCAATGGAATGCATAGGTTCAAACGGAACCCCTTGAAGAACTCTAAGAACCAAATTTAAACTCCAAGGAGGAGTAATTGGTCTAGTTACAGGCCTGATTCTAGTAAAAGCCTGACAAAAAGAATGTACATCTGGAACACCTGCCAGAGGCTTGTGTAGCAAAATAGATAAAGCAGAAATCTGTCCCTTTAAGGAACTTGCTGACAACCCCTTCTCCAATCCTTCTTGGAGAAAAGACAAAATCATAGGGATCCTAACCCTACTCCATGAGTAGCCCTTGGATTCACACCAATAAAGATATTTACGCCATATCTTATGGTAAATTTTCCTAGTAACAGGCTTACGTGCCTCAATTAAGGTATTTATGACCGAATCAGAAAACCCTCGCTTAGATAAAATTAAGCGTTCAATCTCCAAGCAGTCAGCTGCAGAGAAACTAGATTTGGATGATGGAAGGGACCTTGAATGAGGTCTTTCCTCAATGGTAGCTTCCACAGTGGCTGAGATGACATTTCCACCAGATCCGCATACCAAAACCTGCGAGGCCACGCAGGGGCAATTAGAATTACAGACGCCCTCTCCTGTTTGACTCGAGCAATCACCCGTAAAGAAGAAGAGCAAACGTAGGAAATACATAAGCTAGGCTGAAATACCAAGGCCCTGCCAGGGCATCTATCAGCTCTGCCTGAGGATCCCTGGACCTGGACCCGTATCTTGTAAGCTTGGCATTCTGACGAGATGCCATGAGATCCATCTCTGGCCTGCCCCATCTGAGAATCAGGCTGGAAAATATCTCCGGATGAAATTCCCATTCCCCCGGATGAAATGTGTCTGCTCAAAAAGTCTGCCTCCCAGTTCTCCACCCCTGGGATGTAGATTGCTGACAGATGGCAGGAGTGAGACTCCGCCCACTGAATTATCTTGGCTACTTCGGTCATCGCTAAGGAACTCCTTGTTCCAACCTGATTATTGATATAAGCCAGTGTTTTTCAACCAGTGTGCCATGGCACACTAGTGTGCCGTGAGAGATCCTCAGGTGTGCCGCGGCAGACTGACAACAGTGCGGGGGTGTCCCTCTTTCAAATTTTTAAATATTGGGAGGTATGTGACAAGCTCACCAGGATTCATTTACAACCATGACATTGACATTCATTCACAGGCAATCATTATGATTGTTTGTGAATGAATGTAAATATGTCATGTATAGTTTGTAGGAGGCATGGCATGACAGCACAGTACAGTACAGTGTATGTATATATATATATATATATATATATATATATATATACACAGGGAGTGCAGAATTATTAGGCAAATGAGTATTTTGACCACATCATCCTCTTTATGCATGTTGTCTTACTCCAAGCTGTATAGGCTCGAAAGCCTACTACCAATTAAGCATATTAGGTGATGTGCATCTCTGTAATGAGAAGGGGTGTGGTCTAATGACATCAACACCCTATATCAGGTGTGCATAATTATTAGGCAACTTCCTTTCCTTTGGCAAAATGGGTCAAAAGAAGGACTTGACAGGCTCAGAAAAGTCAAAAATAGTGAGATATCTTGCAGAGGGATGCAGCACTCTTAAAATTGCAAAGCTTCTGAAGCGTGATCATCGAACAATCAAGCGTTTCATTCAAAATAGTCAACAGGGTCGCAAGAAGCATGTGAAAAAACCAAGGAGCAAAATAACTGCCCATGAACTGAGAAAAGTCAAGCGTGCAGCTGCCAAGATGCCACTTGCCACCAGTTTGGCCATATTTCAGAGCTGCAACATCACTGGAGTGCCCAAAAGCACAAGGTGTGCAATACTCAGAGACATGGCCAAGGTAAGAAAGGCTGAAAGACGACCACCACTGAACAAGACACACAAGCTGAAACGTCAAGACTGGGCCAAGAAATATCTCAAGACTGATTTTTCTAAGGTTTTATGGACTGATGAAATGAGAGTGAGTCTTGATGGGCCAGATGGATGGGCCCGTGGCTGGATTGGTAAAGGGCAGAGAGCTCCAGTCCGACTCAGACGCCAGCAAGGTGGAGGTGGAGTACTGGTTTGGGCTGGTATCATCAAAGATGAGCTTGTGGGGCCTTTTCGGGTTGAGGATGGAGTCAAGCTCAACTCCCAGTCCTACTGCCAGTTTCTGGAAGACACCTTCTTCAAGCAGTGGTACAGGAAGAAGTCTGCATCCTTCAAGAAAAACATGATTTTCATGCAGGACAATGATTTTCATGGCTGGCAAGAAAGGGTATAAAAGAAGAAAATCTAATCACATGGCCTCCTTGTTCACCTGATCTGAACCCCATTGAGAACCTGTGGTCCATCATCAAATGTGAGATTTACAAGGAGGGAAAACAGTACACCTCTCTGAACAGTGTCTGGGAGGCTGTGGTTGCTGCTGCACGCAATGTTGATGGTGAACAGATCAAAACACTGACAGAATCCATGGATGGCAGGCTTTTGAGTGTCCTTGCAAATAAAGGTGGCTATATTGGTCACTGATTTGTTTTTGTTTTGTTTTTGAATGTCAGAAATGTATATTTGTGAATGTTGAGATGTTATATTGGTTTCACTGGTAAAAATAAATAATTGAAATGGGTATATATTTGTTTTTTGTTAAGTTGCCTAATTTTTTATATTTGTTTTTTGTTAAGTTGCCTAATAATAGTCACCTGCACACACAGATATCCCCCTAAAATAGCTATAACTAAAAACAAACTAAAAACTACTTCCAAAACTATTCAGCTTTGATATTAATGAGTTTTTTGGGTTCATTGAGAACATGGTTGTTGTTCAATAATAAAATTAATCCTCAAAAATACAACTTGCCTAATAATTCTGCACTCCCTGTATATATATATATATATATATATATATATATATATATATATATATATATATCCTGTATTAGACTACAATGTGTGATTTTGTGAAATTTTGGGATGGTGGTGTGCCACAGGATTTTTTAATGTAAAAAAGTGTGCCACAGCAAAAAAAAGGTTGCAAATCACTGATATAAGCTACCGTCGTTATGTTGTCCGACTGAAATCTGATGAATTGGGCCGAAGCCAACTGAGGCCAAGCCTGAAGAGCATTGAATATTGCTCTCAACTCCAGTATATTGATTGGAAATAGAGACTCCATACACCCTGAGACCTTAGGGAGTTCCAAACTGCTCCCCAACCTAGCAGACTGGCATCCGTTGTCACAATCACCCATGAGGGTCTGCGGAAGCATGTCCCCTGAGACAGATGATCCAGTGACAACCACCATAGAAGAGAAACCCTTGTGCCTTGATCTAGAAAAATTAGAGGAGACAGATTTGTATAATCTCCATTCCACTGCCTGAGCATGCTCAATTGCAGAGATGAAACCGTGCAAACGGAACAACGTCCATTGTCCCCACCATTAATCCGATTACCTCCACGCACTGAGCGACTCACGGACGAGGATTGGACTGAATGGCTCGACATGTATTCAGAATTTTTAACTTTCTGACCTCCGTAAGAAAAATCTTCATTGAAACAGTCGATTATAGTTCCTAGAAAAGGCACCCTTTTCTGAAGAACTAACTCTTTTCCAGGTTTACCTTCCACCCGTGGGTTCTTAGGAACCTTGCCAGTTGAAATGCCGATGCCTGGATCAGAATATCGTCCAAATAAGGCGCCACTGCAATGCCCCGCGGCCTTAGAACCGCCAGTAAAGATCCCAGAACCTTTGTGAAGATTCTGGGTGCTGTGGCTAGACTGAAAGGAAGAGCCACAAACTGAAAGTGTTTGTCCAGAAACGCAAATCTCAGGAACTTGTAATGATCTCTGTGGATGGGAACATGAAGGTATGCATCCTTTAGATCCACTGTCGCCATAAATTGACCCTCTTGGACAAATGGAAGAATGGTACAAATAGTTTCCATCTTAAAAGATGGAACTCTGAGAAATTTGTTTAGACTTTTGAGATCTAAGATAGGTCTGAAAGTTCCCTCTTTTTTGGGAACTACAAACAGATTTGAGTAAAACCCCTGTCCCTGCTCCTGAATTGGAACGGGACAGATTACTCCCATGGAAGAGAGGTCTTTTACACAGCGTAAGAACGCCTCTTTTTTTATCTGGTCTACAGACAATCGAGAAAGAAGAAACCTTCCCCTGGGGGAAGAATTTCAGAATTCCAACTTGTACCCCTGAGACATTATCTCTAATGCCCAGGGATCCTGAAAATCTCTTATCCAAGCCTGGATGAAGAAAAACAGTCTGCCCCCTACTAGATCCGGTCCCGGATCGGGGGCCAACCCTTCATGCTGACTTTGGGGCAGCAGCAGGCTTCTTGGATTGTTTACCCTTGTTCCAAGACTGATTAGGTCTCCAGGTAGACTTGGATTGTTTAGAGGAGGAGGAAGGGGGAGGAAGGGGGAATTCCCTTGAAGTTTTGAAAGGAACGAAAATTACTCTGTCGACCTCTCTGTTTGGATTTCTTATCCTGAGGGAGGAGATGACCCTTGCCTCCCGTGATATCAGAAATAATTTCCTTCAAGTCAGGACCAAACAGAGTTTTCCCTTTATAAGAAATAGCCAAAAGCTTAGACTTGGATGACACATCCACAGACCAAGGTTTCAACCATAAAGCTCTACGTGCTAAGATAGAAAAACTCGAACTCTTAGCTGCCAACTTGGTAATCTGCAAAGAAGCATCAGTAATGAATGAATTGGCTAATTTCAGAGCTTTAATTCTATCCTGTATCTCTTCTAAAGAAGTCTCAGTCTTAAGAGATTCTTCTAGAGCAGGGATTTCCAAACTTGGTCCTTCAGAGGTTTTGAAACTACATTTCCCATGATGCTCAGCCAGCATTTTATCTAGCTGAGCATCATGGGAAATGTAGTTCCAAAACCTCTGCAGAGCCAAGTTTGGAAACCCCTGTTCTAGAGCATCAAACCAATAAGCTGCCGCACTTGTGACCGTAACAATGCAGGCAGCCGGTTGTAACAACAATCCCTGATGAACATAAATCTTCTTAAGAAGACCCTCCAATTTCTTATCCATAGGGTCTATAAAGGCACAACTATCCTTGATAGGAATAGTAGTACGTTTAGCCAAAGTGGAAATAGCTCCTTCCACTTTAGGGACCGTCTGCCAAGAATCCCTAATAGCATCTGCTATAGGGTACATTTTCTTGAAAATTGGAGAAGGAGAAAAAGGAATACCTGGTCTCTCCCATTCCTTAGCAATAATCTCTGAAGTTCTCTTAGGAACTGGAAAAACATCAGAATAAGAAGAGACTTCTAAATACCTGTCCAACTTACTCAATTTTTCTGGAGGAACCACAATTGAGTCACAGTCGTCCAGAGTACTAAAACCTCCCTTAACAACAAACGGAGGTGTTCAAGTTTAAACTTGAAGGAAACCACTTCTGAATCAGTCAGAGGAAAGACACTACCTGAATCAGAAATTTCCCCTTCGGATAAGACCTCCATACCCTCCAACTCAGAGCTTTGGGAGGGTACATGTGAAATCGCCAATAACCCATCAGACGCTGTATTGACTACATGAGCTTCCTTCCTTCTGCGTTTGCCCTGAAATACAGGAAAAGCAGATAACACATCTGAAAGTGTAGATGACATAACAGCAGCTATATCTTTTAAAGTAATTGCAGAAGAAACTGCAGAGGTACAAGGCTCCGCTTGAGCGGACATTAAGGGCTGTGACGCTTGGGGAGAAAGTTGCCGCATACTCTGAATCTCATCAGTAGACCCCTGAGAAAAATCCACTTTAGACAGTGTTTTATCAAAGAAAATTTGCTCTCTAAACTGAAGAGCCTTTTCAATACATGTGGGACAGATAGTAACAGGGGGTTCCACATTGGCATTTAAACACATGGAACATGTAACACTTTGAAGGTCTTCCATGATAAACAAAAAGCAAACAAACTCCTTGGTCGTGGCTTCTACAAAAAATGACAAAACTAGTGACACCTAAATGTCCAACTCTAGGGGGCGCTATAACAGAGACAATATAATATTAATCCAAACTGTCTAATTCCAATAAGCCACAGTGATGTGACTAGTATAATAGAATACCCACTCTAAATATATACACAATAAAGAATTACAATATAAATTATATCTTATCTGTGTCTTATCTGTGTCTTTTTGAGAGATTGATATCACAAGTCCAGATAATGCGGGTAGTCCCAAATGGTGAGTGATCTGTGTTGGTGATGCAAAATGTTGCAGGCTTGATAAGTGACGGCAGCTCCTGTCATGTATAACAGCAGAAAGGAATCTATGAAAAAGATCACAAAGAAAAGGGCGCCTCCTAGTGCAATACAGCGATGGTGATATAAACAAAAACAAATCCTGTGTTGGAATAGAATCAGTTAAAAAATACCTTGGACATTTACATACCCGATGACCAGAAAAAATATATAGTAACATAGTAGATAAGGTTGAAAAAAGACTGAAGTCCATCGAGTTCAACCTATACAAATCTAAAATACAGGTGGCCCTCGTTTTACAACGGTTCAATTTACACCGTTTCAGAATAACAACCTTTTTTTCCAGTCATGTGACTGCTATTGAAAAGCATTGAGAAGTAGTGCATTTATTAAAATAGCCAGTAGGTGTAGCTGTCCGCTTGTGTTGCAGCAAAGCCAAGCAAGCTGAAATTAATCAGTTTAACCAGACCTGAGCTATCGAGCAGATTTCAAAGGAACAAGTTCTTTCTGTCTATAAATCAGTCCAGATTGGAATGCATAGAAAGAACTGTTTGCAGAAAAATGCAAGTGAAGTCTGTGTTGTGTGATTATTTTATTAGGTTTATAATGCTGTTTAGCATTTAAAGTCTTCATTTCAAAGCTTTAAAAATAATGTATTAGGTGTTACTTATGACAATTTTGAGAGGGGCCTGGAACCTATCTCCCACACTTCCCATTGACTTACATTATAAACTGGGTTTCAATTTACAACGGTTTCGATTTACAACCATTCCTTCTGGAACCTAACCCCGGCGTAAACTGAGGGCTACCTGTACTTACAAAAAGCTCCAGTTAAGCTTAAATAACCCCATTAAAAGGTGACCCATTTAATACTAGCAATCATATCCATGAATTTTGTTTATATACAGAAATTTATCCAGACTATTTCTAAATGTATCTATGGTATTGGCATTCACTACCTTCTTTGGTAATGAGTTCCACAAATTTATTGCTCTTACAGTGAAAAAACGTTTCCGTTGCAGGAGATTAAATCGCCTTTCCTCCAACCTTAAATTATGACCTCTTGTCAGAAACAATTTTCTTGGAATAAATAGGGCTTCTGGCCATCTCTGTATATGGGCCTTGAATATATTTATATAAAGTAATCATGTCACCTCTCAAGCGCCTTTTTTCTAAAGAAAACTGACCCAGTTTGGCTAGCCTCTCCTCATAGGTTAATTTATCCAATCCCCTTATTAGCTTTGTGGCCCTTCCCTGAACTTTTTCTAGTTCTGCAATATCTTTTTTAGCAATCGGTCCCCAGAACTGCACTCCAAACTCAAGGTGAGGTCTTACCAGGGCTTTATATAATGACAGAATTATGCTTTCGGGGGCAACCCCGAAAACGTTCATCTAAGTAAAATTTAATTAATATATAATATATATATATATATATATATATATATATATATATATATATACACACACACACACACACACACACACACATATATACACACAGTATAGTCCGTTCTATGAACAAAAGCAGCATATACTTATCGACCAGTATGAGTATTATATAATAGATAATTATCTAGAAACATAGCACCACTGTACTCCATTATAAAACAGCCATATGATACACTAATAAATATATATATATATATATATACACACATACATACATACACACACATCAGCGGTCCGCACATATTAGCTTATAAGTGGTATCAAACATTACTATAGGATAACTTATTCCACTTCAATATGTACAGTCTAATATTACACACTTATGGCTAGATTACAAATTTTCCGTTATGAGCGGCTCGGTGCTAACTTGCAAGTTATTGTCACCGCTCACCTCCCTAGAGCGCTGCTGTTACAGGTTTTCATAAACCCGGCGTTAGCAGGCAATATGCGAGTGTTGAGCAAAACTGAGCTCCATATCACACCCAAATACCAGCTCTGCTGTGAGCTGGTTTTATGTGCTTGTGCACGATTTCCCCATCTCAATGGGGAGAGTCGGCTAAAAAAAAGCCTAACACCTGCAATAAAGGAGCGTAAAGCTCCGTAACGCAGCCCCATTGATTCCTATGGGGAAAGAAAATTATGTTTACACCTAACACCCTAACATAAACCCCGAGTCTAAACACACCTAATCTGCCGCCCCCGACACCGCCGCCACCTACATTACAGTTATTAACCCCTAATCTGCCGTGCCCAACGTCGCCGCCACCTACCTACATTTATTAACCCCTAATCTGTTGCCCCCGACACCTACCTACATTTATTAACCCCTAATCTGCCGCCCCAACGTCGCCGCCACCTACATTACACTTACTAACCCCTAATCTGCCGCCCCAATGTCATCGCTACCTACACTTATTAACCCCTAATCTGCCGCCCCCAGCGTCGCCGCCACTATACTAAAGTTATTAACCCCTAAACCTAACCCCCACTAACTTTAATATAATTAAAATAAATCTAAATAAAAATTACTATCATTAACTAAATACCTATTTAAAATTAAATACTTACCTGTAAAATAAACCCTAAGCTAGCTACAATATAACTAATAGTTACATTGTAGCTATCTTAGGTTTTATTTTTATTTCACAGCTAAGTTTGTATTTATTTTAACTAGGTAGACTAGTTGGTAAATAGTTATTAACTATTTACTAGCTACCTAGTTAAAATAAATACAAATTTACCTGTAAAACAATAAAATAAAACCTAACCTGAGTTACACCAACACCTAACCTTACACCACAATTAAATAAATTACATTAAATACAACTAACTAAATTACAAAAAAAACACAAAATTACACAAAATAAAAAATAATTGATCAGGACCATTTATTACCAACCCAAGAGCTGTGGAGAAATGTATTAGATATATTGACACCGACCTGAACAGAGTATTTGATTCACAAAATCTTAGTATTTGTCCGTTTACCCGTCCCATCTTCAACTCGCATGTGTGACTTCTGGAGACCAATCGGAACCTTGCGAATGGGTATATAAGGACATATACAGACTACAGCCCATTACTCTTGAAAAGCCGGGGTGCCACCGGCGAAACGCGTTGAGGCTTTTTGGCTGTACTGAGCATCCGTAGAACAAGGTGGGAGGCTGTTTGATGACGTATCCTGACGGCTATACTATCGTCATCATTTCCGGGAACTTTTGAAATTGTTTTTACGTGGACGCCTTCCTGTTTCTTCTGATGCTATTCTGATGCTATTCCTTTGCTGTGGTGAAGTGATTTATACTATCGCTGCTTTTTGCTGTTTTTATTCAATTTTCTAGTAAGTTTATTACTAGTGTGTGCCATTTGCAATAAAATACCTCTACCTTGAATCGGACGTGCGCTGTCTCCTTCTCTGTTGAAATATTTAAACTGATTAGATCTAATCTAATAGCCCTATCAAAATAAAAAAAGCACCCCCCCCCAAAAAAAAAAACCTAGCCTAAACTAAACTGCCAATATAGCCCTTAAAAGAGCCTTTTGCAGGGCATTGCCCCAAAGAAATATGCTCTTTTACCTGTAAAAAAAAAAAAAAATACAAACAACCCCCCCAACAATAAAACCCACCACCCACAAAACCAAACCCCCCAAATAAAATCCTATCTAAAAAACCTAAGCTCCCCATTGCCCTGAAAAGGGCATTTAGCTATTTTTCAGCCCAAACCCTTAGCTAAAAATAATACCCACCCATTAAAACCTTAAAAAACCTAACACTAACCCCCGAAGATCCATTTACAGTTTTTGAAGACCGGACATCCATCCTCATCCAAGCAGGCCGAAGTCTTCATCCAAGCGGGCCGAAGTCTTCATCCAAGCGGGCCGAAGTCTTCATCCAAGCGGGCCGAAGTCTTCATCCAAGCGGGCCGAAGTCTTCATCCAAGAGGGCCGAAGTCTTCATCCAAGCGGCATCTTCTATCTTCATCCATCTTCAAGACATCCGGTGCAGAGCATCCTCTTCTTCCGACGGCTAACAAAGAATGAAGGTTCCTTTAAGGGACGTCATCCAAGATGGCGTACCTTGAATTTCGATTGGCTGAAAAAATCCTATTGGCGGATGTAATCAGCCAATAGGATTGAGCTTCAATCCTTTTGGCTAATCCAATCAGCCAATAGGATTGAGCTTGCATTCTATTGGCTGTTCCAATCAGCCAATATAATGCAAGCTCAATCCTATTGGCTTATTGGATCAGCCAATAGGATTGTAGCTCAATAAATCCTATTGGCTGATTGCATCAGCCAATAGGATTTTTTCACCTTTAATTCCGATTGGCTGATAGAATTCTATCAGCCAATCGGAATTCAAGGGACGCCATCTTGGATGACGTCCCTTAAAGGAACCTTCATTCTTCATTAGCCGCTGGAAGGAGAGGATGCTCCGGATGAAGATAGAAGATGCCGTCTGGATGAGGACTTCGGCACGCTTGGATGAGGACTTCTGTCACTTTGTTGAGGATGGATGTCCGGTCTTCAAAAACTGTAAGTGGATCTTCGGGGTTAGTGTTAGGTTTTTTTTTTAAGGGTTTATTGGGTGGGTTTTATTTTTAGCTTAGGGTTTGGGATGAAAAAGAGCTAAATGCCCTTTTAAGGGCAATGTACATCCAAATGCCTTTTTCAGGGCAATGGGGAGCTTAGGTTTTTTCGATAGGATCTTATTTGAGAGGTTTGGTTGTGTGGGTAGTGGGTTTTACTGTTGGGGGGTTGTTTGTATTTTTTTACAGGTAAAAGAGCTAATTTCTTCGGGGCAATGCCCTGCAAAAGGCCCTTTTAAGGGCCATTGGTAGTTTATTGTAGGCTAGGTTTTTTTTATTTTGGGGGGCTTTTTTATTTTGATAGGGCTATTAGATTAGGTGTAATTAGTTTAAATATTTGATAATTTATTTTTTATTTTGTGTAATATAGTGTTTGCTTTTTTTTTTTAATTTAGTTAATTGTATTTAATTCATGTAATTTAATTGTAGTGTAAGGTTAGGTGTTAGTGTAACTCAGGTAGTGGTAGTTACGTTGTGTTACGGCCAAAAAAGTGTGCGGTACAGCTATACCTGCAAAACTCGTTATACCAGCAGTAGTGAAAAAGAGCCAGAACGCTGCATTTTCACCAATAACGCAAAACTCGTAATCTAGCCGTTAGGTTTAGGGTATGGCATCAGATACATTGGTAACACTAATACATAAAATATGTCCTATCTATTAGAATTGGTCAGTCTATTCTATCCACACACTCTAGTGATACTATGTCCATTTGTTATTTCTGACTCTAAGAGGCCGAATTATCAAATGTCTGCTCACCGTATTCAGCATTGCACCAGCAGCTCACAAGAGCTGCTGGTGCAACGCCTCCCCCTGCAGACTCATGGCCAATGGGCAGCCAGCAGGGAGGTGTCAATCAACTCTATCATACTCGATCGGGTTGAAATGTGGCGATTCCTGTCCGTCTCATCAGAGCAGGCGGACAAGGTTATGGAGCAGCGGTCTTTAGACCGCTGCTCCATAACTTGCGTTTCTGGCGAGTCTGAAGACTTTTTGGATTAATGAGTTAAACACCTTATGACCCAAGGGTTTTAATAGGGAATGCAACTGGACAGCATTTTGGTAAATTTACAATATGTTTTGTATTATATGAACTTTTCATTATATGAAGGGATTTTTTCGTTCGGAAATTTTTTTTTATATATGAAATTTTTTATATATGTGAAATTGTATTTCCTATAATATACCTGTATTTTTGCTACCTATATTATCTGACCAATTCCATTCATGAATGTACATATTTAAAATTTCTTTTGAGTATCTTTTTGATTGACTTATTTATATATGTGTTTATTAGAACATTTTCTTAAATTTTCACATATAGATGTTTTAAATTATGAATTAATTGTGGTTTTATTATGAAATTAAATGCTATTTTGTGGGTCAATTGGTGAATAAATGTTTTAAAATGATTAGTATCAATTGTTAAATGAAATGTTTAAAGTTTCACTGGTTATTTATTTGAATGAAAACATGATGTATTATTCACTAAATGATATTGTATTCACTTAATTTATTGAACATATTTTGTTACAATTTTGAACAATTTGATGTTTTGCCACTAGATGGCAATCTTTTCATTTTTACTACAATTATTTGGCGCCATTAGGGCTATTTAAATCTTGCTGTATTTATTGTATGTCAAGCTTGAAAAAGGGCTGATTGTTTGCCCGAAACGTAGCTGTTGTGGAGCCTATTTTTGCACAATAAAGGTCTTCGGATTTTTTCACTAGCTGGAGGACTTTTCTTTCTTCAATGCTTTTTCTGGGCATGGTAAGCCCTCTCCGTGCTGTGTGATCAGTGAGTGCTGTATTTCAGTTACTTTGTTTTCAGAGTCTGAAGACCTCTAAGTCTCACACCACAACATCCCTGGACTATATTAATCACACACTTCATCACTTTTTACACGCTAGCTTATATTTAAAGTTAATACACATATATGGCAGGTAGAGTAACACTTTAGCGATCACCACAGTATTCATACATGAAAATGAGAGGCGAGTCCAGTTATCGAGGACCATTATTTTTGAAAGATGTAGTCACTGGTTTATCACACTAATTCATCAGCACATTATAGTATTGTTGTTAAAAGTATGTTACTCTACAACCTGGCTATCATTCCCTTTTCCCTGTCCATATAGTGATTAGTTTGGCTTTGCCGACAGCCCCGTCACGAGCAAGATGTTCTATTATATTAGTTACGAGCACTAACAGTTCCACCCACTTCCTCACACCCGCATATGATGTATTTTACACTGCCCACTTTTTTACCAAATCATTATCAGGGATAGTTTACACACCCCACTATGACGTATCTACTACGAACGGTATACAACAAAAAAACACAGACGTTTGATGATTTCTCAATCTATACAAGTCTTGAGAATAAAGGTACATCAAAATGCATTTAGACAATTGTTGTACAATATGTATCTTCACAGATAATTGTTTTTACACGATAATGCGAAAATGTTGCATAACAACGGGTGTCAAGCACGCGTAGTGCAACATCATTAAATCCCTAATGAGGATAGTTGTACAAATCCCAGTTCACAATGGATGAAATATATGTTTCGACTAAGTAATATAGGCTATACAATTAATACATTGGTTAAAATGGGGAAACATTGACTTGTTCAAAGAGAGGGGAAGGCCAAAATAATATGCAAAAGCACTTTGTTTATTTTTATTATTCAAGAGGTTATGGCCCTTATTCACATTGGGCCACTATGTGAGTAGTATGTATATATTTGCAAGGATGTTCATAGTATATGACGATGGAAAGATTATAGGTTTTGTTGTTTATATTTTTGTATCATTGTATTAACGATCATAGGTCATTGGGCAAATGCACTAATAATAAGTATGTGCTTTTAAGCTCAAGGTAAATTGAGACATAGGGTTAGAAAGAATTTTGTTAATTGGTCACACCTGTGGAATCAGGTGTAGGGAGGAGCTCAAGGGCTCCGGTTTTAGATATAAAGGTCAGTGCTTCCATAATGTTAACAGATGCCTGAGGAAACAGCTAGACAAGCTGAGAAACGCGTAGCGATCTGTTACCACTATTGTTTTTTTGTCTTTGGGGTGAACATAATACCCATTGTTTTTATATCAGATTTTAATAAATATATGTCATTTTATATGGAAGCCTGAGCCTGACTCGCCTTATTGGTAACTTGATCAGTGTTGCTGGGCCACTGTGAGTCCCCAGCTTGTATCATTTAGCACATCTGGTGCTGCTCTCCTTGTGAGTATCATTCCAACACAGGATTTGTTTATGTTTATATCACCATCGCAGTATTGCACTAGGAGGCACCCTTTTCTTTGTGATCCTTTTCATAGATTCCAAAAAACTAACTGGCACCCTTTAACACCCCCAATGGCTGGGGCACTCACCACTTCCTGTGAACCAGACAACCCACGAGCTAGACTCTCTCGGTCGCACACAGTCAGCATACGGAAGTGAAAAAAAAAAAAAAAAAAACGTAACCGCACCTGTCACAAGGTACACCAAGCCAGTCACAAAAAGGGCGCGCAATCTTGAAAGATTGCGTCAGTAAAAGTAGGCCGGCATGTTTCGAAAAGGCCGTGAGCCTAAGTATAGCTACACATTTGCAGATAGAAGAATATAACAAACATGATTAAAAGTCCCCCCTGTTCAATAACCCCCCCTCAGGAGATACCCATGATTCCGTATTAAGATAAAAGGAGTCCCACTGGGACCCTACCTTGTTTAGTTAACATTACATTCACATGTCGAAATAAAATGAAACGATCCTACCAGAATCTACGCCGTGGAACAGGAACACGGCCCTTCAAGTGTGACAGATAGTAGCCTCGCTTCTGACATGGACTTGAGTGAAGAAAGGTATGCAGCGAAACTCGTCAACGCTGATTACCAAGGAGCTGTTAATATGAGTCGGGATGGGTTCGCAGGAAAACTCCCCCTGCATCTCCGGACTCTAACTTTCATCCATGCTCTCACTGAGAGGCTGACAGGATTACTTAAAACTCCAGTCCCATTGCGAAGAGTACTACCCTCCATAAGAGACTATCTTCTATCACTTCTCCTGGACGAAAGGCAAAGAATGACTGGGGATGAGGGAAGTGGGGGAGGTATTTAAGCCTTTGGCTGGGGTGTCTTTGCCTCCTCCTGGTGGCCAGGTTCTGTATTTCCCAAAAGTAATGAATGCAGCTGTGGACTCTTCCCTTTTAAGAAGAAAATACTAAATTATAATTAAAATAAAAAATCCTAGCAGTACTTAGGTTTATTTTTCTAACATTAAATAAAAATGAATCTAAAATTACCAAAAATAAAAAAAAGTCTAAAATTACAGAAAATAAACAAAAGTATCCAAAATAAAAAAAATTAAACCTAAACCCTATGAAAATAAAAAAGTCCCCCCAAAATAAAAACACCCCCTAATCTAATCTAATGCTAAACTACCAATAGCCATTTAAAGGGCTTTTTATAGGGCATCGCCCTAAGTTAAAAAGCTCTTTTGCATTTAAAAAAAAAATTCTAAGTCCCCCCCTAACAGTAAAACCCACTACCCACCAAACCCCCCAAAATAAATAAACCTAACACTAAAAAAAACAAAAATACTGATTGACCCTAAAGGGGCATTTGTATGAGCATTGCCCTTAAAAGGACATTCAGCTCATTTACTGCCCTTAAATGGGCATTCAGCTCTTTTAAGAGTGTCCAATTAAACCCTAATCTGAAAAAAAAAAATAATAAAAAAAAAAAATCCTACCTCTAACCCCCAAATAGGTAGAGGTCCGGTAGAGGTGGTCCTGTTCCAGGCTGTGAAGACTTCTTCCAAGCGACCGACATCTTCTTTCAAGCGGGGACCACTTCCTTCTTCATCCAGGACCAAGCCGGAGCGGAGATGAGCGCGGAGCAGGACCGGCGACAGCGGAGCCATGGAGCGTGGAGGATCCTCTTTGTACGATCGACGCAGTGCAATGAATAGTGAATTCAAGGCATGTGTTTAAATATGGGGCACCTTGCATTCCTATTGGCTGATTTGATTCTTCAAATTCAAATCAGCGTATAGGATGAGAGCTACTGAAATCCTATTGGCTGTTCAAATCAGCCAATAGGATTTCAGTAGCTCTTATCCTATTGGCTGGTTTGAATTTGAAGAATCAAATTAACCAACAGGAATGCAAGGGAAGAAGAGGATCCTCCACGCTCCATGGCCCTGCTCATCTCCTGGTCCTGGATGAAGAAGGAAGTGGTCCCCGTTTGGAAGAAGATGTTAGCCGCTTGGAAGAAGTCTTCACCGCCTGGAACAGGACCTTCTCCGCCGGACTTCAGGAACAGCGGGTACCTATTTGGGGGTTAGAGTAAGGATTTTTTTTTGGGAGGGGGGGGTTCTTTTAGATTAGGGTTTTATTGGGCACTCTTAAAAGAGCCGAATGCCCTTTTTTTATTTTAGGGGGTTTGTTGGGTAAGGGGTTTTACTGTTAGAGGGGGGACTTAGTATTTTTTAATGTAAAAGCTATTTAACTTAGGGCAATGCCCTATAAAAGGCCCTTTTAAGGGCTATTTGTAGTTTAGTATTAGATTAGGGGGTGATTTTTATTTTCATAGGGATAAGGTTTAATTTTTTTATTTTTGATAATTTGGTTTATTATTTTATGTAATGTTAGACTTATTTTTTGTAATCTTAGATTTATTTAATTTTTTTTAATTATTTTTAAGTAATGTTAGCTTTTTTATTTTAATTGTAACTTAGTATTTTTTAATTTAGGTAATTGGGGTTAATTTAGGGGGTGTTAGGTTAAGGGGCTTAGTAATTTAATTAGGTATTTGCGTTTTGGGGGTTTGATGGATTAGAGGTTAATAGTGTCATTAGGTTTATTGCGTTGTAGGTAAATGGCGGATTAGGGGGTAATAGTTTTATTAGGTTTATTAGGTTTATTGCGATGTGGGTTAATGGCGGATTAGGGGTTAATACATTTATTAGGTTTATTGCGATGTGGGTTAATGGCGGATTAGGGGTTAATACATTTATTAGGTTTTATGCTTTGTGGGTTAATAGCGGATTAGGGATTAATACATTTATTAGGTAGATTGCGATGTGGGTTAATAGTTTTATTAGGTTTATTGTGATGTGGGTTAATGGCAGATTAGGGGTTAATACATTTATTAGGTAGATTGCGATGGGAGTCAATATACTTTATTATTTATTGCGGTGGGGCTTGGCGGCTGACAGTTAGATAGATATTGCGCATGTGTTACATATTAGTTATTATTTTCCGGGAGTTATGGTGCTTCCTTTTTAGGGCAAGGCTTGCTGCAACAGTCTATGTGTGGCGAGGTGAAAATGTAGTAAAATTTCTCTATTTCCGCTGCGTAAGTCCTTGCGCTGGATATGTGATACCGATTTGCGACACTCTTCTATGTTAGCTTATGGGAGTAAACATTGTGGGTGACAGGGAAATATACGCGCCGCATTTATATGGGGTGCCGTATATGCGATACCAAAACCGCGTAAAAACTGGCGTCGCCGTTTTTTGCGGGCAACGCCGCGTATGTAATCTTGCCCATGACGGTAAATTAAGTTGGGTGATGTAGTAGTTAGTTATAGTTGGACATGAGTGAATAAAGGTTTGTGTGAGAAATAATACATTTTGTATAGATTCAATAAGTGAAATCCACAATATGTAGTGTCTGGATGTGTGACAGAAGTCAGATTTATTTGGCCAGTATCAGTATTTGGACATTGGCATGGCTATTTACCATAATGTGGAGAGGGCTTCAAAAGTAATATTAGCAATTGTGTTACAAAGCCTTAAGTAGATATAAATTCTCAAGGAAAAGTTTGTGACAGGTTATTAGAGCTTAAAGTGAATGTAAATTTTGATGCTAAAGTGCCTGGTTTTTAAAAATTCAATTTAAAACAGGGGCATTTTAATTCATCAAAATTTATATTTCACTTGTTCTGAAGAAATACCTTTTAAACTTGACAGCAACTCCAGCTTCCTCCGGTCGTCGCAAGCCATTTCTGATGTCAGAAATGATGGATAGGTCATCCTCCAATCACGGCTCCCCCCCCCCGGGGGAATCAGTGTCTGATTCAATGCTGTGATTGGAGGAAGCCGGATTCATCATTTTAGACCCAGGAAGAGGCTTTGCGACAGGTGGAGGAAGCTGCAGCTGCTGTCAAGATTAAAAGGTAAGTTTTTTTTTCACAGCACAAGTGAAATGTACATTTTTATGAATTAAAGTGCCCCTGTTTTTAATTGAATTTTTAAAAACCGGGCACTTTAGCATCAAAATTTACATTCACTTTAAGTAAGAAAATTATAAGACCTAGAGAGACGATCCAAAAAAGGAAACTTACCGCAATGTTTCTTTCAGAACTGCTCTGATTAGTGGTGTTTTGGGGACATCCTCAGCAGTAGGAATGGTGTCTTTTCCTAAGTTTCGGAGGATCTCAGTGTACACAGACTGCTGAACCTTAGGATACTTAGCCAACAGATATGTTGCCCATGTTAAAGTAAATGAAGTCTTGAAATTAAAGAGAAGAGAAAAAAAGTATTTAGAGTCAAAGATTAAATTTGATTTAGTAAAACACTATGGATATTTTAAGTTTCTCCCTTCACATTTTGCTTTTTTAAAGTGTGCAATACATTTTTTTCAGTGTATTGAAAGAAAAGAAGAAAAACATAATTTATGTAAGAATTTACCTGATAAATTCATTTCTTTCATATTGGCAAGAGTCCATGAGCTAGTGACGTATGGGAGATACAATCCTACCAGGAGGGGCAAAGTTTCCCAAACCTCAAAATGCCTATAAATATACCCCTCACCACACCCACAATTCAGTTTAACGAATAGCCAAGTAGTGGGGTGATAAAGAAAGGAGTAAAAAGCATCAACAAAGGAATTTGGAAATAATTGTGCTTTATACAAAAATAACCACCACCATAAAAAGGGTGGGTCTCATGGACTCTTGCCAATATGAAAGAAATTAATTTATCATGTAAGTTCTTACATAAATTATGTTTTCTTTCATGTAATTGGCAAGAGTCCATGAGCTAGTGACGTATGGGATAGTAATACCCAAGATGTGGAACTCCACAGAAGAGTCACTAGAGAGTGAGGAATAAAAATAATTTTCTGCTGAAAAAAATAATCCACGACCCAAAACATAAAGTTTATTCTCATAAATGAAAAGAAAAAAAACTTAAACATAAGCAGAGGAATCAAAATGAAACAGCTGCCTGAAGAACTTTTCTACCAAAAACTGCTTCAAAGGAAGCAAATACATAAAAATGGTAGAATTTAGCAAATGCATGCAAAGAAGACCAAGTAGCTGCTTTGCAAATCTGATCAACTGAAGCTTCATTCTTAAAAGCCCACAAAGTGGAGACTAATCTAGCAGAAAGAGCTGTAATTCTCTGAGGCGGGGCCTGACCCAACTCCAAATAAGCCTGATGAATCAAAAGCTTTAACCAAGATGCCAAGGAACAGGCAGAAGCCTTCTGACCTTTCCTAGAACCAGAAAATACAACAAATAGACTAGAAGTCTTCCTGAAATCTTTCGTAGCTTCAACATAATATTACAAAGCTCTTACAACATCCAAAGAATTCTTAGTATTAGGACACAAAGAAGGAACAACAATTTCTCTTTTAAATGTTGTTAGAATTCACAACTTTAGGTAGAAAAGTAAATGAAGTCCACAAAACTGCTTTATCCTAATGGAAAATCAGAAAAGAAGATTCAAAAGAATGAGCAGACAATTCGGAAACTCTTCAAGCAGCCAAAAGGAACAACACTTTCCAAGAAAGTGGTTTAATGTCCAAAGAATGCACAGGCTCAAAAGGAGGAGCCTGTAAAGCCTTCAAAACCAAATTAAGACTCCAAGGAGGAGAGATTGATTTAATGACAGGCTTGGTCTGTACAAAACAGTGAATATCAGGAAGCTTAACAATTTTCTGTGAAATAAAACAGAGAGAGCAGAGATTTGTCCCTTCAAGGAACTTGCAGACAAACCTTTATCCAAACCATCCTGAAGAAACTGTAAAATTCTAGGAATTCTAAAAGAATGCCAGGAGAATTTATGAGAAGAACACCATGAAATATAAGTCTTCCAAACTTGATAATAAATCTTCCTAGAAACAGATTTACGAGCCTGTAACATAGTATTAATCATGAGTCAGAGAAACCTCTATGACTAAGCACTAGGCGTTCAATTTCCATACCTTCAAATTTAATGATTTAAGATCCTGATGGAAAAACGGACCTTGATACAAAAGGTCTAGTCTTAAAGGAAGTGGCCAAGGTTGGCAACTGGACATCCGAACAAGATCTGTATAACAAAACCTGTGAGGCCATGCTGGAGCTACCAGCAACACAAACGATTGTTCCATAATGATCTTGGACATCACTCTTGGAAGAAGAACCAGAGGCGGGAAGATATAAGCAAATGGAAGAGCGACAAATTGGTAATGTTTGTCTAGAAAAGAGAATCTCAGAAACTGATAGTGGTCTGGATGAATCGGAATATGAAGATATGCATCCTGCAAGTCTATTGTGGACATATAATGACCTTGCTGAACAAAAGGCAGAAAGTTGGCACTCTTACAAAACGACTGAAAATTTTCAGATCCAGAACTGGCCTGAATGAATTTTCTTTCTTTGGGACAATGAATAGATTTGAATAAAACCCCAGACCCTGTTCCTGAAACGGAACTGGTACGATTACACCTGAAAGCTCCAGGTCTGAAACACACTTCAGAAAAGCCTGAGCCTTTACTCCGAATCCTATTCGATACCCTTGAGAGACAATACTCTGAATCCATTGATTTTGGACAGAATCTGCCCAAATACTTTGGAAGAATCTTAATCTGCCCCCTACCAGCTGAGCTGGAATGAGGGCCGCACCTTCATGCAGATTTGGGGGCTGGCTTTGGTTTATTAAACGGCTTGGATTTATTCCAACTTGAAGGTTTCCAATTGGAACCAGATTCTTTGGGGGAAGGATTGGGTTTCTGTTCCTTATTTTGTCGAAAGGAACGAAAATGGTTAGAAGCTTTAGATTTACCCTTAGGTCTTTTATCCTGTGGCAAAAAACTCCCTCCCCCCAGTGACAGTTGAAATAATTGAATCCAACTGAGAACCAAATAAATGTTTACCTTGGAAAGAGATAGTAATCTAGATTTAGATACCATATCAGCATTCTAAGATTTAAGCCACAAAGCTCTTCTAGTCAAAATAGCTAAAGACATAGATTTAACATCAATTTTGATGATATCAAAAATGGCATCACAGATAAAATGATTAGCATGTTGAAGCAAGCAAACAATGCTAGACAAATCAGGATCTTTTTCCTGTTGCGCTAAACTTTCCAACCAAAAAGTTGATGCAGCTGCAACATCAGCCAAAGAAATGGTAGGCCTGAGAAGATAGCCAGAATATAAATAAGCTTTCCTTAGATAAGATTCAAGTTTCCTATCTAAAGGGTCCTTAAACAAAGTACTATCTTCCATAGGGATAGTAGTACGTTTGGCAAGATTAGAAATAGCCCCATCAACTCTGGGGATCTTTTGCCAAAACTCCAAACTAATTGCTGGCAAAGGATACAATTTTTTAAACCTTGAAGAACGGATAAAAGTACCACCAGGCCTATTCCATTCCTTAGAAATCATATCCGAAATAGCATCAGGAATTGGAAAAACCTCTGGAGTAACCACAGGAGGTTTATAAACATAGTTTAAACGTTTACTAGTTTTAATATCAAGAGGACTAGTTTCCTCAATATCCAATGTAATCAACACCTCTTTTAACAAGGAACAAATATACTCCATTTTAAATAAATAAGTAGATTTGTCAGTGTCAATATCTGAGGTAGGATCTTCTGAATCAGATTGATCTTCATCAGAGGAGGATAATTCAGTATGTTGTCAGTCATTTGAAATTTCATCAACTTTATGAGAAGTTTTAAAATACCTTTTACGTTTATTAGAAGGCAGGATAGCAGACAAAGCCTTCTGAATCGCATCAGCAACAAAATCTTTTATATTCACAGGGATATCATTTATATTAGATGTTGAAGGAACAACAGGCATTGTACTATTACTGATGGATACATTCTCTGCATGTAAAAGCTTATCATGACAACTATTACATACCACAGCTGGAGATATAATCTCCACAAATTTACAACAGATACACTTAGCTTTGGTAGAACTGTTATCAGGCAGCAGGGTTCCAACAGTGGTTTCTGAGACAGGATTAGATTGAGATATCTTGCAAATGTAAGAGAAAAAAACAACATAAAGCAAAATTATCAATTTCCTTATATGGCAGTTTAAGGAATGGGGGAAAAATGCAAACAGCATAGCCCTCTGACATAGAAAAAGGCAAGGGGCACATAGGAATGGGGTTTTAAATAATGAAATTATTTGGCACCAAGTATGACGCACAACGCAAAATGAAATTTTTTGGCGCTAACAACATCAGGAAATGACACACTCGTGTCATTGCAGATGCAAGCTTATGTAAAAAACTCTGCGTCAACTAAGATGCCGGAAATGACGAACTTGCGTCACCGGACGTACCTTCGCGCAAATAAATTCTCGCGGCAAGAATGATGCAATAAACATCAGCATTTTTGCGCCTCGCAAGCCTAATTTTGCCCGCAAAAATGTTATGAAAAAGCAGTCAATTTGAAAAAAAGACTGAACCCAAGGTAAGAAAAATATTTTCCTAAATATGTTTTCCCAAATATGAAACTGAATAGTCTGCAAAACGAAATATACATAAACCTGACACATGGCAAATGTAAGTACAATACATATATTTAGAACTTTAAATTAATACATAAAGTGCCAGACCATAGCAGATAGCCAAACGAGTACTGAAACAGTTATCAGTAGAGGTAATGGAATAAGAGAGTATATCGTCGATCTGAATAAGGGAGGTAGGAGATGAATCTCTACGACTGATAACAGAGAACCTATGAAATAGATTTCCCGCAAGGAAAAACATTGCATTCAATAGGTGATACTCCCTTCACATCCCTCTGACATTCACTGTACTCTGAGAGGAATCGGGCTTCAAAATGCTGAGAAGCGCATAGGAGGCAAAGCTTGTAAAACTGAATTGTGGGCGTGGTGAGGGGTGTATTTATAGGCATTTTGAGCTTTGGGAAATTTTGCCCCTCCTGGTAGGATTGTATATCCCATACGTCACAAGCTCATGGACTCATGCCAATTACAAGTCATACCCTAGGACTTATAATACACTATCACTTAGCCTAAAACAGTGATCTGGCATTCACTATTAGGTCAAGTAGACGCTAAAAAACCCAAAATCTAAGTTTGATAGAATGAAAGCAGGTAGCTAAAAATGTATTAGTTAAAGAGAGGACGAATGGAAAATGTTTAAGGCCACCAAATCTGTAGTAAAAAGTCACTGTTGTACAGTGAATCTGTAAAATTCTACCCAAACTTGATAACATATAGGTTTCTCATATACAGAATTGTAGTAAACTATTTTCTGACAGAAGGGATATCTATTATTCATGGCTCAAATAAAGTAGTTTTGATAAAAATATTCACATAGATCTTAAAGTAGTCATTCCTATTCACTTAGTATCCATGAAGTAAACACTGCCTTCCAATCACTAACATTAGCAATAACAGTAGCTATAACCACACACAATCTTTACACTGCATTGTAACAATGGGATTGCATAAAAACAAAATGTATTCTTACCCGATAAAATTTATATTTTTCATGGTGGTGAGAGTCCACAAGCCATTACTCCTGGGATTCAACTTCTGGCCACTAAGAGGAGGCAAAGATTCCCAAAGCACTAAGAGTACATAATCCCTCCCACTTCTCGGGTAGGAAAAGACAAAGCAGGAAAAATGATGTGCCACCAGATAAAATTTAAGTAAAAAATCAAAATGGGTGGGTCTCACCACCATGAAAGAAAGTAATTTATCAGGTAAGCATAAATGTTTTCTTTCATAAGGTGATTAGTAGGCATGTGCAATCGTGGCATTCGGAAGGAAATGGATGCCGAAGATGGAGGTCACCAGCAGCATTTGGCTATTTTCGGAGACTGATTTCTTCTTGTAAAAGAGCAGCACACTTAGATCTGGGCAAGAAATTATCTGAACCCAACTGCAAGAAGAAAAATTCTTGGAATTCTAAAAGAATGCCAGCTAAAACCCTGGTTTTTATAGCAGGAAAAAAACAACTTTCCAAATCATCTGAGACATTTTACTTGTAACAAGCTTTGTAGCCTGAAATAAAGTGTTCAATACTGCACCAAAGAAACCTCATTGTTATAAAAAATAGGTATTTAATCTCTAAAAAACATAAAAATGGTAGAATTTTGTAAAGGTATGCAAAGACAGCTAAGTGGCTGCCTTGCAAATTTGGTCAACTGAAGCCTCATTCTTAGAGGGACAAGAAGTGACAACTGATCTAGTAGAATGAGCAGTAACCTGTTGCGGTGGAGGCTGGCCTGCCTCCAAGTAAGCCTTGTGAATCAATAGTTTCAACTAAGAAGCTAAAGAAACATCCAAATTATGCAAATATCTTTCTGAAGCATTCTTATGATTAGAATACAAGGAACAACAATTTCACTGCTAATGTTTTCTGAAGAAACAACGTTAGGCAAAAAATCAAAAGTAGTTTGTAAAACTTATGAAAAATCAGATAAGGAGGATAACTCAGAAACTCGTCTAGCAGAGGAAACAACCAAAAGAAAACACTTTACAAGAATGCAGCTTAACGTCAAAGAATAGGTTCGAAAGGAGGAGCCTACAAATCCCTTAACCAAAAGATAAAATTCCAGGGAGTAGAAATTGGCTTGATTACAGGTTTCATATGAACCAAAACCTGGAAGAAATAAAACATGAATATCAGCAAGATTAGCAATCTTCCTCAGAAATAAGACTGAAAGAGCATAAATATGCCCATTCAAAGAAATGGCAGATAAACCCCTTTAAAAATCATCTTGTAAAAACTGCAGAATCATAGGTATTCTAAAAGAATGCAAGGAAAAACCATGTTAAAAACACCAAGAAATAAAAGGCCTTCCAGATAATATGATAAATCTTCCTAGTTACAGGCTTTGGGGCCTGAATTAAGGTTTCAATCACAGAATCTGAGAAATCTCTGTGTCAAAAGAACTAACCGTTCAATTCCCATGCTGTCAAGTTCAAAGACTTGAGATCTGGTTGGAAAAAAAGGACTTTGAGACAAAAGGTCTCACTTTAGAGGCAGAGGCCAAGGAGGACAACTGGACATCTAAACCATATCTGCATACTAAATCCTGATAGGCCAAGCTGGGGCAATCAGGATTACTGGTGACTTCTCTAGGCTTATCTTGGAAGTCACTCTGGGAAGAAGTACCCAGGAGGAAACAGATAAGCAAGCAGAGCCTGACAATGAGCTACTAGAGCACCCACTGACTCTGTTTGAGGGTCCCTAGACATAGCAAAGTACCTGGGAAGTTTGTTGCTCAAACAAGAGGCCCCTGAATTAAAGACTGATTATCCAGTCAACAAGCCAGAGACTTGTGCTAGGATCCTCCAACCATGTTGTTGAAGAAACAAGAGCAGGTTATTTTGCTAAAGGAAAATATATGTCGTCCATGTAAGGAAATACTGAAATACCCAGAGATCTGATTAAAGACAAAAGGGCACCCAGAACCTCTGTGAATATTGTTGGAGCTGTTGCCAGACCAAATAGTAGAGAAAAAAACTGAAAATGCATGTCCAGAAAGGCAAGCCTCAGTAATTGGTATTGTTCTCTATTAATTGGAACATGAAGTTAAGCATCCTTTAAATCGATTGTGGACCTAAACTGATCTTGTTAATACCGCTGAGAAACTATGATCAGAACCCAGGGATTTGGAACAGACTGAAACCAAGCTTCCTGAAAGAGGTTTAACCTGCCTCCTACCAGAACTTCTAGATCACGGGCCGCACCTTCATGCAGCTTTGGAAGTAGGGATATATTTCTTAGCCTGCTTTGAATTGTTCCAGTTAGCACTGGGACTACAGACTGGGCAAGAGGTACTTTTGCCTTTGTTCCTTATTCATACGAAAGGAACAAAAAGTAACAGTAGATATTATATATTAAGAACTAACAACTTCTTTGCTGATATGGTGTCTTTCTTTTCAGGGAGACCAGGATTTAAGCCATAAAACTCTCCTGGCAAGGACTGCCAAAGACATGCTTTTGATATTAATTTTCATAATATCAAATGTCGAATCACAAACAAAAGAATTAGCATTCTTAAGCAAACCCAAAAGATTTTCAGTGGCAGGAACATTGTTCTAAAAGGCTGGATAACCAAAAATTTGAAGAAGCAGCCACATCCGCTAAAGAAATAGAAGTAAATAACCAGCATGTAAAAAGGCACTTATATGGAAAGACTAATTTCCTACCCAGTGAATCTATAAAGGAAGTACTTCTTCCAAAGGAATAGTAGTACATTTAGCCACAGTGGAAATAGCCCCATCAACCTTAGGAACACTTTTCCATAATTTAATATTAGCAGCAGGTAAAGGATATACATATTTTTTAAATCTTGCCGAAAGATTAAATGAATTTCCTGGCTTAGACCATTCCCTAGAAATAATGTCAGAGACAGCATCAGGAATAGGGAAAACTTTAAGGTGTTTCATAGCAGTTTTAAAAAACTGAATTTTAACAATTACAAAGCTTATTTTGGAATAATTTTTTATCATAACATTGAGAAGTGCTCTACCTGGTTTCAGGATTACTGTAATGTGGGCTTCTAGCGAATGGACATTGTTCATATATGAAGGTTTTCAATTTCTTCTGTTTAAGGGCTCTCGCTAAATAACTTTCTTGTCCTATTGCTCTTGTAATAGAAACATTGTTGAAGTTTTGTTGCTACCATATTATAATCATGTTGTAAAAAATCTCATACAGCCTGCAATGCTTCATGAAGGCTGTCTAATAATAAATGATTTGGGGGATTTTGTTTGTGTTCAAATTCTAATTTCTCAGTCAAGTCTAATATTTTTGCCTAGTGTTCTTTCTGACCTGTGCTTTAAATGTAATAAATTCTCCCCTCATAAAGCACTTGTGAGCTTCCCATATTATAAATGGGTTACTATTAGGTAGGGAATTAAAACGCAAGTGATGTACCCGATATTTTAAAATATTCAAGATTATTAAAGATAGAGTCATCCAGTTTCAATTTAAAGATTTTAAAGGGAAATTAGGCCATTGAACTTTCAATGTGACAGCAGAGTGGTCCGACCAAGCAGTATGTGATAGGGAGGTATTTACTATATATTCCCCACCAGCTTGATTCGTTAAAAACACAATTTATGCTTACCTGATAAATGTATTTCTCTTGTAGTGTATCCAGTCCACGGATCATCCATTACTTGTGGGATATTCTCCTTCCCAACAGGAAGTTGCAAGAGGACACCACAGCAGAGCTGTTATATAGCTCCTCCCCTAACTGCCATATCCAGTCATTCGACCGAAACAAGCCGAGAAAGGAGAAACCATAGGGTGCAGTGGTGACTGTAGTTTAATCTAAAATTTTGACCTGCCTTAAAATGACAGGGCGGGCCGTGGACTGGATACACCACAAGAGAAATAAATTTATCAGGTAAGCATAAATTTTGTTTTCTCTTGTAAGGTGTATCCAGTCCACGGATCATCCATTACTTGTGGGATACCAATACCAAAGCTAAAGTACACGGATGAAGGGAGGGACAAGGCAGGTACTTAAACGGAAGGTACCACTGCCTGTAAAACCTCTCTCCCAAAAATAGCCTCTGAAGAAGCAAAAGTACTAAATTTGTAGAATTTTGAAAAGTATGAAGCGAAGACCAAGTCGCCGCCTTGCAAATCTGTTCAACAGAAGCCTCATTTTTAAAGGCCCAAGTGGAAGCCACAGCTCTAGTAGAATGAGCTGTAATCCTTTCAGGAGGCTGCTGTCCAGAAGTCTCATAGGCTAAGCGGATTATGCTTCTTAGCCAAAAAGAAAGAGAGGTTGCCGAAGCTTTTTGACCTCTTCTCTGTCCAGAGTAAACAACAAACAAAGCAAATGTTTGACGAAAATCTTTAGTAGCTTGTAAGTAAAACTTTAAAGCACGAACCACGTCCAGATTATGTAAAAGACGTTCCTTCTTTGAAGAAGGATTAGGACACAATGATGGAACAACAATCTCTTGATTGATATTCTTAGTAGATACCACCTTAGGCAAAAACCCAGGTTTTGTACTCAGAACTACCTTATCTGCATGGAAGATCAGATAAGGAGAATCACATTGTAAAGCAGATAACTCGGAGACTCTACGAGCCGAGGAATGAAGAGGTTCAAACGGAACCCCTTGAAGAACTTTAAGAACCAAATTTAAGCTCCATGGGGGAGCAACAGGTTTAAACACAGGCTTGATTCTAACCAACGCCTGACAAAACGCCTGAACGTCTGGAACATCCGCCAGACGCTTGTGCAAAAGAATAGACAGTGCAGAGATCTGTCCCTTCAAAGAACTAGCTGATAATCCTTTCTCCAAACCCTCTTGGAGAAAAGATAATATCCTGGGAATCCTAACCTTACTCCATGAGTAACTCTTGGATTCACACCAATAAAGATATTTACGCCATATCTTATGGTAGATTTTCCTGGTAACAGGCTTTCGTGCCTGTATTAAGGTATCAATGACAGACTTGGAGAAGCCACGCTTTGATAAAATCAAGCGTTCAATCTCCATGCAGTCAGTCTCAGAGAAATTAGATTTGGATGATGGAAATGACCTTGAAGTAGAAGGTCTCGTCTCAAAGGCAGAGTCCAAGGTGGAAAGGAGAAAAAACTAACTATATTTTACCCCTCTCCTCTTACTACCTCCATCTTTGTTGAGAGTTGCAAGAGAATGACTGGATATGGCAGTTAGGGGAGGAGCTATATAACAGCTCTGCTGTGGGTGTCCTCTTGCAACTTCCTGTTGGGAAGGAGAATATCCCACAAGTAATGGATGATCCGTGGACTGGATACACCTTACAAGAGAAATATAGTAAATTCTACTGTATGTGAGGTTTGGGGGGGAAAAAAGGTGTAATCTCGTTTACCTGGATTTAACAGCCTCCAGACATCATATAAATTGTGGTCTCATAATAACTTCCCTACGTGTCTAGTGGATCATTTAGAAATCATAGGTCTAAGATTTCAGCAATCCATGTCTGGTTGGAGTATTAAAAATCGCCTTCTATAGAAATATCTCTGATAGTCTGTGTTAAAAGGAATACTTGTAATTTATTATAATACTGACCACACTCCTTTTAGAAATGAAAGAGCTGTGAGAGTGTTGTATATAATAAGGCCCATAGTATTTTGGTTTTTGTGATTTCCTGAAGTGTGTTTCTTGCAAAAACAAAATGTCACCTTGTCTCTTATGTAGGTCAGACAACACCATTGATCTTTTGTGAGGTGAGTTACAGCCTTTTACATTTAGATAAATTAATTTAAATTTGCTTGTCTGATGTCTCCATTAATAAAGAGGTACAAATGAGAAAGCCAACAGTAATATCCATTAATTTTCCCATAGCATAGTGTAAGGTACCAACTAAGAACAACAAAGAAATAAAGATTAACCAGCCCTGGTGTAAACCACCAGATGACATATGAGAACTGGACTACTAAACAGGAATACCTATATAGCAACCATAACTACATGTCCAACCGTTAAAAACTATATAGGGGTTACAACCAATCCCAAACACACACCTAGATTTAGAGTTCTGCTTTAGCCGTCAAAAGCAGTGTTAAGGGGTCCTAACGCTGCTTTTGGCCGCCCGCTGGTATTTATAGTCAGGCAGGAAAGGGTATAACGCTCACTTCCTCACCGCAACTCCAGGCTACCGCAGATCCACTTACGCCAATTGCGTATCCTATCTTTTCAATGGGATCTGCCTAACGCCGGTATTTGGAGTCTTGGGAGAAGTGAGCTGTAGACCCTCTACCGACAAGACACCTACCGCCAAAAAAAGTCAGTAGTTAAGAGCTTTATGGGCTAACGCGTGAATATAAAGCTCTTAACTACTGTGCTACAAAGTACACTAACACCCATAAACTACCTATGTACCCCTAAACCGAGGCCCCCCCCCACATCGCCGCCACTATAATAAAAAATTTTAACCCCTAATCTGCCGACCGGACACTGACGCCACCTACATTATACCTATAAACCCCTAATCTGCTGCCCCTAACATCGCCGACCCCTATATTATAATTATTAACCACTAATCTGCCCCCCCTAACGTCGCCGCTACCTTACCTACACTTATTAACCCCTAATCCGCCGACCGGACCTCGCCACCACTATAATAAATGTATTAACCCCTAAACTGCCGCACTCCCGCCTCGCAAACACTATAATAAATAGTATTAACCCCTAATCTGCCCTCTCTAACATCGCCGCCACCTACCTACAATTATTAACCCCTAATCTCCCGCCCACACAGTTGCCGCTACTATAATAAAGTTATTAACCTCTAAACCTAACTCTAACCCTAACACCCCCCTAACATAAATATAATTTAAATGAAACAAAATAATATTCCTAAAATCAACTAAATTAATCCTATTTAAAACTAAATACTTACCTATAAAATAAACCCTAATATAGCTACAATATAACTAATAATTACATTGTAGCTATTTTAGGATTTATATTTATTTTACAGGCAACTTTGTATTTATTTTAACTATGTACAATAGCTATTAAGTAGTTAATAACTATTTAATAGCTACCTAGTTAAAATAAGTACAAAATTACCTGTAAAATAAATCCTAACCTAAATTACAAATACACCTAACACTACACTATCATTAAATTAATTAAATAAATTACCTACAATTAGCTAAATTAAAATACAATAAAATAAACTATTCTATAATACAAAAAAAAACAAACACTAGATTTAGGGGTTAATAGGTGTAAGGTTAGGGGTGTTTAGACTCGGGGTTCATGTTAGGTGCAGACTTAGAGAGTGTTTCCCCATAGGAAACAATGGGGCTGCGTTAGGAGCTGAACGCTGCTTTTTTTCAGGTGTTAGGTTTTTTTTCAGCCCAAACTGCCCCATTGTTTCCTATGGGGATATCGTGCACGAGCACGTTTTTCCAGCTTACTGCTACCGTAAGCAATGCAGGTATTGAGGGTTGATGTGGAGCTAAATTAGGCTCAACGCTCCCTTTTCTGAGCCTAACGCAGCCCCTCAGACAACTCTAAATACCAGCGTTGTCTTAAGGGTGCGCTGGGAAAAAAAAGCAGCGTTAGCTACGCGGGTCTTTACCGACAAAACTCTAAATCTAGCCGACAGCTTTTTAAAAACTTGTAATTGATAAACATTATAAACACTTACTGCAAACATATTCAATATAAGGTAATCAATAAGAAAACGAGAACAAAAACTCACAAACATATAGTCTAGTCAAGTTGGATATATAAAAGAACATCTAGCAGCAGGTGAGGGAACTTAAAAGTACTTCTACTGTATGAGATTACACTCAGATGTCTATCACGGAAGTCGTGAGGTTCCAGTAGATGTCTGTTGTACTCTTGATAGATGAGAGGATGACGGTATCTTGTTTCTGGGTTGATCGTTTCCCACTATTTGTAGTGGCTTGTTGCAATTTATCAGCTCTTGATTTCTTTTTCTGCTGAATTGTGCAGTAGCCTAAGTAAAGGTATACTCATGTCATCAATCTAGAACAGTAGTACATGACATAGAATATACTGTAGCATCCTCCGATACCATTTACAAATATAGAACAGAAGGGGAAAAGGAATATACCTTATTGTCCACTAACAAAGTTGACAGAAAATGCAAAAGGAAACTGTATGGGGTTCTCAGAAACATATCAGACCTCTACCCTAGTCAATACAATCAGTACTAGTAAACCGACCATGAAAACATTAGTAGCGGATATACTGCTTGTAAAGCAGAAATAGGCTAGAGTGCAAGATTAGACACCTCCAGGAAGAAGCCCATTTAAGCGTGCGCAAATTCATATTAAAAACAGGAAAATTTGTAACATCAGCTTTCCCATATGAAAATTAACCCATTCACTGCACTGTGTACCTGAAGAGCACCAAAGTCACAAAACATATCCCCCATTTAACTGCTTAGCACTCCTTTATGCAGAACAGCATTCACACTCAAACTCTATCTGGCATCTAGGCATTTGAGTGAGACACCCTAAGGGACAATGTCCATAACAGGGCCACAAAATAGGGTAACTTCCCTTCTAAGTTCATTCTTAAAAACAAGAGTTCCATGTTGTAGAGAAGTCCGCCACCGAGTGAAGGAGGAAAGAACAGCTGGGAGCGTTCTAAAACTGGAATGGTGGTAAACAGTATAACACTTCACGATTCTGATAATGAATCCCACACTGCGCTCTGTCCTTCTACCACGACCTTACGCACACTGAGTGAGTCGGCAGTGCCGGCTTAGCGCTCTTCCGGTCTGTAAAGCAGACACCATGCTATTTAAGTTTAACCAGCAACTGTGGGACCCTTTAAGGTGGCAATGCTCTTAAAAGGGCGAGTACACAAAGATGTAAAATTCTAATATATAGTGCAGCATACATTGAAATGACAAAAAGTTTGTATTACTTCTCCATAAGTAAAAGAGTACTTAATAGACTAACAGTGTGCTCAAAATTAAATAGGCTGGATGTGGCTTTGCTTAACACTAACAGTGTGTTTGCTAGTAGCATGAGGGCTGAGAGAAAATGCAGGTACTTACCCAGTAGCTGCCCACTCCTCTCCATCCAGTACTGTAACCTACAGTAGAGGATATACTGAGAGAGTACACATCTTTATGGCCCAGCAGGAGGCTAAAGGAACTATCCCAGAGACACTGTGGCAGGAATATGACCCCAACTCCATAGAGACGATTTACATTGCACAGCTAGTACTCTCTTATGTCCCTCTCTACCAGGAACTATCCATTGAGGGAAAATTTGGGATTATCAACCTCGGCAATCATGAAGAAAGTACAGAACACCTCAATCTTCACCTTCTCCTAGACTAGGCAAAGGCAATACTGGAGTGGTTGAAGCTTTGTGTGGGGTGTCTTTGCCTCCTGCTGGTGACCAGGCGATTAATTCCCACAAGTAAGAAATTTTGTGGACTATTATCACCTCCTTAGAAAATAAATTTGGGGTTTCGTGTCCCTTAATGCCCTTTGGCTAATAAGCAAGTGCTACTTATGATTATTAGCTTACAGGTACTTCCTGCTAGCACTCAGAAAGAACCAATAATACAATTAGTATTTGTAGGAAATGCACAGCTGATTCTGGCATATTAGTTTTAATAAAAAAAATTATTACAGTATACTTTTAAGTGATGTGGAACGATTCAATTCAGAAATTGTAACAGCAGAGATTCTGCTTTTTGTTGGACATTGATTGGTTGATGAGGTTGTGTGGATTTTTAAAAATTTACTGTGACTAAAAACAAAATGTATGCTTACCTGATAAATTATTTTCTTTCCTGGCATGGAGAGTCCACAAATCCATTCTAATTACTAGTGGGAATGCAACTCCTGGCCACCAGGAGGAGGCAAAGAACACCCCAGCAAAGCTTTTAAGCATCCCTCCCACTTCCCAAAAACCTCCAGTCATTCAGCCGAAGGAATATAGAAAAAAAAAAAGAACACAAAGGTATAGAGGTGCCTGAGGTTTCAGAAATGAGGGCGGGTCATGGACTCTCAATGCCAGGAAAGAAAATAATTTATCAGGTAAGCATAAATTTTGTTTTCTTTCCAATGGCATGAAGAGTCCACAAATCCATTCTAATTACTAGTAGGAACCAATACCCATGTTAGAGGACACAGAATGGAAGGGAGGGAGAACAAGACAGGCACACCTTACCAGAAGGCACCACCGCTTGAAGGATTTTCCTCCCAAAAGTAGCCTCAGCTGAGGCAAACACATTGAATACAGATAGCAGCAGCCCTTTGATATTAAAATGGCGTAATGATAAGCCTGCAATAGAAAGAATGTGTGACAATCTATGCTAATATTAGCCCGGTCCTACATGCTCAAAGCTGTAGCTCTAAATAAAAGTAAAACATATACACAAGCAGGCGGAGACCTCCGATCATACATTGAATAAGAAATGGAGTCATAGCCGCTAAGAGGGAGAGTATAGGCACCGATGTTAAAAAGCTTGCAACAGAAGCAACACCCTACAAAGTGCTCATAATCACCCTCCCTCGTTGCCCACCCCCACTAGGGAGATACCCAGCAATTAAAATATGAAAGAGTCCCCTACCCACAGTAATGCCACATTAAGAGTACTCAGTCATGGGGGCAAGGGATACAGGGACTCACAGTTAGAAGTCTTCATTCTTCTCACCTACTCCAGGTCTGACTGGATCAATCTTCATCCTGACAGGGACCTGAAGTACAAGAAAAAGCAGAGTAACCAACCCTGGTTTTCTATAAAGCAAGAAGTTAAGCAAGGACTACCTTGCCGTCTTCCAACTGCTAAAAGCCACTTTTACTCTTACTATAGAGATTTACATGGACACATCATAGCCCCAAATCCTTGTTTGCAGGAAAAAGTACCCATTAAAGGATTAAATATCTTCAGACACCATCTTCGCACATCCATCCTGATGAACAAGGCAAAGAATGACTGGGGGTTTATGGAAAGTGGGAGTGATACTTAACAGCTTTGCTGGGGTGTTCTTTGCCTCCTCCTGGTGGCCAGGAGTTGAATTCCCACTAGTAATTAGAATGGATTAGTGGACTTTCCATGCCATTGGAAAGAAATGTGAGTTTTTGTTGCTACATATGCAATTTAGCAACAAAATTGAGAGAAGACGTGGAATAAACTATGAAATTAAAAAATTAGCTTCACCTTATAAAAGATAGCTACACTCTTAATGGCTGGTGGCTGCAGTTTCTAAACCAGTTTGTAATCAGATTGTTTTATTTTTTACATATATTAATAATCTGATATTTGTCTGGAAGGACACTTTGGAAAGTCTTTTTGTACCTTTCATAATACAAACAAAAATGCTTTGTGGAGTTTAGTGATAACTGATAAAGTTACAATGTTCATATTTTCACATTGCATACACATAAGATTTCAATTGATCATGCAATTCCTTCCTTAAATAATAAACATTCTAACCTCTTTCTATATTCTTTTCCCACAACCATCCTATGCCCTACTATCTAAGCACTCAACTCTCTATACTAATTAAAGGGACATTCCAGGCAAAATTGGAATCCACATGTATTTAAAATGAATGTAAAGTTTCACGAATGAGTGCCCGGTTTTTAAAAATACTATTGAAAACAGGGGCACTTTCATTCATGAAACTTTACATTTCACCGGTTTTGTTAAAATACTTACCTTTCCTTCTTGCAAGCCGGAGCAGCGATTCCTCCCGCCCGCCGCTCGTCTCTTCATACGTCAGCAATGACGAATCCGGCTTCCTTCAATCACGACGTGGCCTGAGGCAATGTTTGCTCTGGGGGGGAAGCCGTGATTGGAGGAAGCCGGATTCGTCATTGCCGACGTATGAATGACGAGCGGCAGGCAGGGGAATCACTGCTCCGGCTTGCAAGAACGAAAGGTAAGTATTTTAACAAAACCGGTGAAATATAAAATTTCATGAATCAAAGTGCTTCTTTAATAGTATTTTTAAAAACCGGGCACTCATTTGTGAAACTTTACATTCACTTTAAGTGTTGAATAGAATCATTTTTGTAATATACATGTATTAGCAAAAATGCTTTGAATAAAAGCTATAGCTGTTTCAACATTGTATTAAAGTATGCACCATGCACCAGCATTTTCAGAGAGACTAAGGTGCTTGTACTATATGGTATTGACTCAATTTGTTAATTGCAGACATAAAACAAGCCCCACTGGCAATCTGAGCAGCTGTAGTATCTAAAACGCTGGTATATTGGGAATATCTAGCTATGCTTCACATGCACTTGCAGAAAAAAAATGCCAACACTTAAACAGTGATAACTTTTACTAGAAGCATTTTTGCCAATACATGTATATTGCAAATATGTTTCTTTTCAAATATGTAATTAATTTATGTGCATTTAAAGATTCCTTCTTGGTCACATGCTTCTAGTGAATACTAGTTCATAAAAATATTTACTGCAGCCAACCAGTCAATGGCAAGATTAAAGAAGAATGCCTGGCCAACAAAAGGCATATAGGAGAAATTAACTCGGTTTCATATAAACCCTTGCAGTACTAGGAGTGCCACTCAATTATCCAGCACTCTAGTAATACTACATGTTAACAACAAAAATACAACCAAAAATGTATGTACTATTCTATTAAGAGTTTAATGAGACCAAGTGATGTGGTTTGAGTCTGGCTAACCTATGTGCATAAACATAAATAGAGAGATACCAAAATTGATGAGATAAATTTGGGTTAAACTATACCTTTAGCTCCATTATTGTCTGCTTTTATATTGTATTAAAATAGACTACCAAATTATAGAAGGAAAAATTTTATTATGCCAGGTATACCAAAGATAGCACCTGCTGAGATTTTATCAGAGATAATATCAATAGATCAATAGGATTGCAAATACAGTTCTAATATGAACAAAGCCATACAATTGATTCCTTTTTAAATATATATTTTGCAATGAAGAAATAGGTTTCCCTTTTTTTTTTTTTAAACATAAAGGTGCATGTTACCGTATCAACTCCAGCAAGAAGAAGTTCTGTAGAGTTGGCATAAATCTCTTCTAGTGATAGCTCTTTACTGCGCAGAAGACATGTAAGAACACCTCCTTCTACCTCTTCTCCGTTATTTAGTTTGGATTCAATATCCCTTAATCTATTATCCACATGTATTTGACCTGCAAAAAAACATAAAAAAGCATTGTATAATGACATAAAGTGTTGTTACACAATAAAAACAGTAGGATAAAAGTTAAATTATTTTTCTCTCTCAAAATATTAGTTTCCTTACTATAAAACCTAAGTCTTAACCATCACTGCATCACACTAAGCAGGAAACACCTTCAAAATATTGAGAGGAATGCTCTCAAAGACAGTATTATGATTTAGCTACAGAATAGTGAAATAATGAATTAACAAGAATAACATTTTTTAGATAATTAAAACCATACCTGAGAGAAATAGCAGTATACTAACGTTCTACCTAATCATAAAAAGACAACAACACACTGAATAAAAAATGGCAAAGTGTGACAAAAAAATTTTTATAACACTAACAGCTCTAGCACATTACTCTATTCTTGTTATTCGAAAAACAAAATTTATGCTTACCTGATAAATTATTTTCTTTAGGAATGATGATGGTTCACAGTCTTCCATAATATGAGATATATTTCTTGCCACTAGGAGGAGGTCAAGAACACATACAAGAGCTTTAAAACCCTCCCACCGCTCTTAGTTTTATGTATAGTCAAGTAGAGAATAGGAAGGAAAGGTAGGAAAGGCAAAGCAGGGTTTATAGAGTTATCAGAGCTGTCGCCCAAGAATTGAAACAGGCGGGGCCTGTGGATCATCATCATCATTACAAAAGAAAATAATTTATCAGGTAAGCATACATTTAGTTTTCTTTCATAAAATTATGATGGTCCACAGTCCTCCATAACATATGGGATTAATACCCAAGCCGATGGTCTATGTTACGGAAAGGGTGGAACAATTTTACTGGCATTTCTTATTTAGTCGACACTGCGGCCTGAAGAACTTTGCTGCCAAAAGCTGCTTGTTAAAAACCTCAAGGGATAAACTCAGAAAAAAAAGTATGCCGATAAGACATTGCAGCTTTGCAAATCTGCTCCAAAAATGCAAAATCTTTCAAAAATCCACAATGTTGCTATTGCTCTTGAAGAAAGAGCTGTAATGCTCTTAGAAAGGTGACCTTCCAACCGTCAAGAAAGTGTTGAATCCCTTCTTATAGGCAAATGCTACCTTAGTAGTTTTCTGCCCCTTACTAGACTTAGTAGTGAAAAAACAAACTAGAAGTTTGACTGAAATCTATAGATTTTTGGAGATAGAACTTTAAAGCGTTTACTATAATCACTCAATTACTTAATATCCGCTACCTAGAGTTAGCAGGATCTGAACACAATGAAGAAACAACCATCTCTTGATGGTATTTTCCTTTAAGAAGAAAAAACAGAATTTATGTTTACCTGATAAATTTCTTTCTCCTACGGTGTATCCGGTCCACGGCTTCATCCTTACTTGTGGGATATTCTCAATCCCTACAGGAAGTGGCAAAGAGAGCACACAGCAGAGCTGTCCATATAGCTCCCCTCAGGCTCTGCCCCCCCCAGTCATTCGACCGACGGTTAGGAGAAAAAGGAGAACCATAGG
Organism: Bombina bombina; assembly: GCF_027579735.1. Classification (NCBI taxonomy): domain Eukaryota; kingdom Metazoa; phylum Chordata; class Amphibia; order Anura; family Bombinatoridae; genus Bombina; species Bombina bombina. Next base: position 325,995,578 of record NC_069499.1, read on the forward strand.
GTGCAGTGGTGACTGTAGTTTACAAAAATAAATTTAAACCTGACTAAAATGCCAGGGTGGGCCGTGGACCGGATACACCGTAGGAGAAAGAAATTTATCAGGTAAACATAAATTCTGTTTTCTCCTACATTGGTGTATCCGGTCCACGGCTTCATCCTTACTTGTGGGAACCAATACCAAAGCTTTAGGACACGGATGAAGGGAGGGAACAAGTCAGGTAACCTAAACGGAAGGCACCACTGCTTGTAAAACCTTTCTCCCAAAAATAGCCTCCGAAGAAGCAAAAGTATCGAATTTGTAAAATTTGGCAAATGTATGCAGAGAAGACCAAGTCGCTGCCTTACAGATCTGTTCAACAGAAGCCTCATTCTTGAAAGCCCATGTGGAAGCCACAGCTCTAGTAGAGTGAGCTGTAATTCGTTCAGGGGGCTGCCTTCCAGCAGTCTCATAAGCCAACTGGATGATGCTTTTCAGCCAAAAGGACAGAGAGGTCGCAGTCGCCTTTTGACCTCTCCTCTTGCCAGAATAGACGACAAACAAGGACGATGTTTGTCTGAAGTCTTTATTTGCTTTTAGATAGAACTTTAAAGCACGAACCACATCAAGATTGTGCAACAGACGTTCCTTGTTAGAAACTGGATTAGGACACAGAGAAGGAACAACTATCTCCTGGTTAATATTCTTATTGGAAACCACTTTTGGAAGAACACCAGGTTTGGTACGTAAAACAACCTTATCTGCATGGAACACCAGGTAAGGTGAATTACACTGCAAAGCAGACAATTCAGAAACTCTTCTAGCAGAAGAAATAGCTACCAAAAACAAAACTTTCCAAGATAGTAACTTGATATCTATGGAATGTAGAGGTTCAAACGGAACCCCTTGAAGAACTGAAAGAACTAAATTTAGACTCCATGGAGGAGCCACAGGTCTATAGACAGGCTTGATTCTGACTAAAGCCTGTACAAACGCCTGAACATCTGGCATTGCTGCCAGACGCTTGTGTAACAAAACAGACAGAGCGGAAATCTGTCCTTTTAAGGAACTAGCTGACAAACATTTCTCCAATCCTTCTTGGAGAAAAGCTAGAATCCTTGGAATCCTAATCTTACTCCATGAGTAACCTTTGGATTCACACCAACAAAGATATTTCCTCCATATCTTATGGTAAATATTCCTGGTGACAGGCTTTCTAGCCTGGATCAGGGTATCTATAACCGTTTCTGAAAACCCACGCTTAGCTAGAATCAAGCGTTCAATCTCCAAGCAGTCAGTTGCAGAGAAACTAGGTTTGGATGTTCGAATGGACCTTGAATTAGAAGGTCCTGCCTCAAAGGTAGCTTCCATGGTGGAACCGATGACATATTCACCAGGTCTGCATACCAAGTCCTGCGTGGCCACGCAGGAGCTATCAGAATTACCGAAGCCTTCTCCTGTTTGATCCTGGCTACTAGCCGGGGGAGAAGGGGAAACGGTGGAAAGACATAAGCTGGATTGAACGACCAAGGCGCTACTAAGGCATCTACCAATGTCGCCTTGGGATCCCTGGACCTGGACCCGTAACGTGGAACTTTGGAGTTCTGACGTGACGCCATCAGATCCAGATCTGGAATGCCCCATAGTTGGGTTAATTGGGCAAAAACCTCCGGGTGAAGTTCCCACTGAAGTATGACGACTCAGATAATCCGCTTCCCAGTTGTCCACTCCTGGGATGTGAATTGCTGATAGATGGCAAGAGTGATCCTCTGCCCATTTGATGATTTTGGATACCTCTCTCATCGCCAGGAAACTCTTTGTTCCCCCCTGATGATTGATGTACGCTACAGTCGTCATGTTGTCCGACTGAAATCTGATGAATTTGGCCTCCGCTAGTTGAGGCCATGCCTGGAACGCATTGAATATCGCTCTCAATTCCAAAATGTTTATCGGGAGAAGAGATTCTTCCCGAGACCATAGACCCTGAGCCTTCAGGGACTCCCAGACCGCGCCCAAGCCTAGGAGGCTGGCGTCGGTCGTGACAATGATCCACTCTGGTCTGCAGAAACTCATTCCCTGAGACAGGTGATCCAGAGACAACCACCAGAGGAGTGAGTCTCTGGTTTTCTGGTCCATTTGAATCTGGGGAGACAAATCTGCATAATCCCCATTCCACTGTTTGAGCATGCACAGTTGCAATGGTCTTAAAGGGACACTGTACCCAAATGTTTTCTTTCGTGATTCAGATAGAGCATACAATTGTAAGCAACTTTCTCATTTACTTCTATTATCAATTTTTCTTTGTTCTCTTGATATCTTTATTTGAAAAAGAAGGCATCTAAGCTGAGGAGCCAGCAAATTTGTGGTTCAGAACCATGGACAGCAATTGTTTATTGGTGCTGCCCAATCAGCAAGGACAACCCAGGTTGTTCACCAAAAATGGGCCGGCATCTAAACTTAAATTCTTGCTTTTCAAATAAACATAACAAGAGAATGAAGAAAATTTGATAATAGGAGTACATTAGAAAGTTGCTTCAAATTGCATGCTCTATCTGAATCACAAAAGAAAAAAATTGGGTACAGTGTCCCTTTAAATGAATTCGAGCAAATGGAACCACGTCCATTGCTGCAACCATGAGTCCTATTACCTCCATGCACTGAGCTATGGAGGGTTGAGGAATGGATTGAAGAACTCGACAAGTGTTCAGAAGTTTTAGCTTCCTGGCCTCTGTCAGAAAGATCTTCATTTCTACTGAGTCTATTATTGTTCCCAGGAAGGGAACCCTTGTGAACGGGGACAGAGAACTTTTTTCTATGTTCACCTTCCACCCGTGGGACCTTAGAAAGGCTAGGACTATGTCTGTATGAGCCTTTGCTTTGTGAAAGGACGACGCTTGTATTAGAATGTCGTCTAGGTAAGGTGCTACTGCAATGCCCCTTGGCCTTAGCACCGCTAGAAGAGACCCTAGCACCTTTGTGAAAATTCTGGGAGCAGTGGCCAATCCGAAGGGAAGAGCCACGAACTGGAAATGCTTGTCCAGAAATGCGAACCTCAGGAACTGATGGTGATCTTTGTGGATAGGAATATGCAGGTACGCATCCTTTAAGTCCACGGTAGTCATATATTGACCCTCCTGGATCATTGGTAAAATTGTCAGAATGGTTTCCATTTTGAATGATGGAACTCTGAGGAATGTGTTTAGGATCTTTAAGTCCAGAATTGGCCTGAAAGTTCCTTCCTTTTTGGGAACTACAAACAGGTTTGAGTAAAATCCCAGTCCTTGTTCTGCTGTTGGAACTGGGTGTATCACTCCCATTTTTAAAAGGTCTTCTACGCAATGTAAGAATGCCTGTCTCTTTATCTGGTCTAAAGATAAGCGAGACATGTGGAACCTTCCCCTTGGAGGAAGGTCCTTGAATTCTAGAAGATACCCCTGAGAGACAATTTCTAATGCCCAGGGGTCCGGAACATCTATTGCCCAGGCCTGAGCAAAGAGAGAAAGTCTGCCCCCTACTAGATCCGGTCCCGGATTGGGGGCTACCCCTTCATGCTGTCTTGGTAGCAGCAGTAGGCTTTTTGGCCTGTTTACCCTTGTTCCAGCCTTGCATTGGTTTCCATGCTGATTTGGGCTGGGGTGCGTTACCCTCTTGCCTAGTGGCTGTAGAGGTAGAAGCCGGTCCGTTACTGAAATTGCGAAAGGAACGAAAATTAGACTTGTTTTTAGCTTTGAAAGGTCTATCCTGTGGGAGAGCATGGCCCTTTCCCCCAGTGATATCTGAAATAATTTCTTTCAACTCTGGCCCGAATAGGGTCTTACCCTTGAAAGGAATATTAAGCAATTTTGTTTTGGACGACACATCCGCCGACCACGATTTTAGCCAAAGCGCTCTACGCGCCACTATTGTGAAGCCAGAATTTTTCGCCGCTAATTTAGCTAACTGCATAGCGGCATCTGTAATGAAAGAATTAGCCAACTTCAGGGCGTGAATTCTATTCATGACTTCATCATAAGAAGTCTCCTTCTGGAGCGAGTTTTCCAATTCCTCAAACCAAAAAGCAGCTGCAGTGGTTACAGGAATAATGCAAGAAATTGGTTGAAGAAGAAAACCTTGTTGAACAAAAATTTTCTTAAGTAAACCTTCTAATTTTTTATCCATAGGATCTTTGAAAGCGCAACTGTCTTCTATTGGAATAGTTGTGCGCTTAGCTAGCGTTGAAACTGCCCCCTCTACCTTAGGGACCGTCTGCCACGCGTCCCTTCTAGAGTCAACACTTGGGGACATTTTCTTAAATATAGGAGGAACAAAGGGTACACCTGGCTTCTCCCACTCCTTAGTCACGATATCTGCCACCCTCTTAGGTATCGGAAATGCATCAGTGTGTACTGGGACCTCTAAGAATTTGTCCATTTTACACAATTTTTCTGGGATCACCAAAGGATCACAATCATCAAGTGTAGCTAGGACCTCCTTAAGTAGGGCGCGGAGGTGTTCTAGCTTAAATTTAAATGCTATGGCATCAGGCTCTGCCTGCTGAGAAACTTTTCCTGTGTCAGAAATTTCTCCCTCAGACAGGCCCTCCCTCACCGCCAAGTCAGATTGATGTGAGGGCACTACAGATAAATTATCCTCTGCGTCAGCTTGCTCATTTTCTGTGTTTAAAACTGAGCAATCACGCTTCCTAGGAAAAGCTGGCAGTTTAGATAAAAATGCTGAAAGAGAATTATCCATTACTGCCGCTAACTGTTGCATAGTAATCACAATTGGTGCGCTAGATGTACTGGGCATCGCATGCGCGGGCATAGCTGGTATTGACACAGAAGGAGAGGATAGCGAGCTATCTTCACTACCTTCAGCTAAAGAATCATCTTGGGCTATATTTTTAAGCGTGATTGTATGGTCCTTAAGCTGCTTGGACGCTATGGCACACTTCACACATAAATTTAATGGGGGAACCACCTTGGACTTTAAGCATACAGAACATAGGCTATCTGAAGATTCAGACATGTTTGACAGACATAAACAGAACTTCAATGCAATAAAAATTATTTTTGACAAAAACGTTACTGTCTCTTTAAATAATAAAAGTGCACACTTTATTACTGAAACATCTGATTTTAATGAAATTTTCACCACAGTGTGTTGATGCTTTGAAAAGATTGCACACAAATTTTAAGACCAATTAACCCCTTAATGCCCAAACCGGAGCTAATAACAGTTATTAACCGGTTAACACATTACAGTACCATGCCACAGCTTCCACTGCGGCCTTTACCTTCCTTAGGGATTATTTTGGTAGCAAATAAGCCTCTCTGGAGTCCTTTTCTGAGCCTCTGGACTCCCCACGTGAAGCTGCATGAACTGCCTAGGCAAAAAACACTGCGCAATTGAGGCGCGAAAATGAGGCCTCCTCCCTCTTCATTCCAGAGTGGAGGGGCCTTTCTGACTAGATTAGGTGTCTAACTAAGTGCCAGGCGCAAATTAAACCCCAAAAGTGTTTTAAAGTTTGAAAAAACACCTTATTTATAGCAAAAAACATGCTAAAAAGCAATCGATTAAGCCCACAATTAGTGTCAACCAGCATAGAGCCCTTAATATAAGCTATCATTTTATACAGAGTCTAAGAAAAATGGCTTACCTATCCCAGAGGGAATTTCTGACAGTCTTCTAGCATTACATGGTCTTGTTAGAAAAATGACTGATCATACCTGAAGCAGTTAAGCCTGCAAACTGTTCCCCCCAACTGATGTTCTCTGGTTTCAACAGTCCTGCGTGGGAACAGCCATGGATTTTAGTTACTGGTGCTAAAATCATATTCCTCTTAGCAGAAATCTTCATCACTTTCTGCTGCAGAGTAAATAGTACAAGCCGGCACTATTTTAAAATAACAAACTCTTGATAGAAGAAATAAAAAACTACAACTAACACCACATACTCTTTACCACCCCCGTGGAGATGCTACTAGTTAGAGCGGCAAAGAGAATGACTGGGGGGGCGGAGCCTGAGGGGAGCTATATGGACAGCTCTGCTGTGTGCTCTCTTTGCCACTTCCTGTAGGGATTGAGAATATCCCACAAGTAAGGATGAAGCCGTGGACCGGATACACCAATGTAGGAGAAACATAATTTATGCTTACCTGATAAATTTATTTCTCTTGTGGTGTATCCAGTCCACGGATCATCCATTACTTGTGGGATATTCCCTTCCCAACAGGAAGCTTAAAGAGGATCACCCACAGCAGAGCTGTCTATATAGCTCCTCCCCTAACTGCCACCTCCAGTCATTCGACCGAAGACAAGCAAGAGAAAGGAGAAACCATAGGGTGCAGTGGTGACTGTAGTTTAAAAATAAAATATACCTGCCTTAAAATGACAGGGCGGGCCGTGGACTGGATACACCACAAGAGAAATACATTTATCAGGTAAGCATAAATTTTATTTTCTCTTGTAAGGTGTATCCAGTCCACGGATCATCCATTACTTGTGGGATACCAATACCAAAGCTAAAGTACACGGATGAAGGGAGGGACAAGGCAGGTACTTAAACGGAAGGTACCACTGCCTGTAAAACCTTTCTCCCAAAAATAGCCTCCGAAGAAGCAAAAGTATCAAATTTATAAAACTTTGAAAAAGTATGAAGCGAAGACCAAGTTGCCGCTTTGCAAATCTGTTCAACAGAAGCCTCATTTTTAAAAGCCCATGTGGAAGCCACAGCTCTAGTAGAATGAGCTGTAATTCTTTCAGGAGGCTGCTGGCCAGCAGTCTCATAAGCTAAGCGTATTATACTTCTTAGCCAAAACGAAAGAGAAGTTGACGAATCCTTTTGCCCTCTCCTCTGTCCAGAGTAGACAACAAACAAAGCAGATGTTTGACGAAAATCTTTAGTAGCTTGTAAATAAAACTTTAAAGCACGAACCACGTCAAGATTGTATAATAGACGTTCCTTCTTTGAAGAAGGATTAGGACATAATGATGGAACAACAATCTCTTGATTGATATTCTTATTAGATACCACCTTAGGTAAAAACCCAGGTTTGGTACGCAAAACTACCTTATCTGCATGGAAGATCGGATAAGGGGAATCACACTGTAAGGCAGATAACTCGGAAACTCTACGAGCCGAGGAAATAGCTACCAAAAACAGAACTTTCCAAGATAAAAGCTTGATATCTATGGAATGAAGAGGTTCAAACGGAACCCCTTGGAGAACTTTAAGAACCAAATTTAAACTCCATGGCGGAGCAACTGGTTTAAACACAGGCTTGATTCTAACTAAAGCCTGACAAAACGCCTGAACGTCTGGAACATCCGCCAGACGCTTGTGCAAAAGAATAGACAGAGCAGAAATCTGTCCCTTTAAGGAACTAGCTGACAATCCTTTTTTCAATCCTTCTTGGAGAAAAGATAATATCCTGGGAATCCTGACTTTACTCCATGAGTAACCCTTGGATTCACACCAATAAAGATATTTACGCCATATCTTATGATAGATTTTCCTGGTGACAGGCTTTTGTGCCTGAATTAAGGTATCAATGACTGACTCGGAGAAGCCACGCTTTGATAAAATCAAGCGTTCAATCTCCAGGCAGTCAGTCTCAGAGAAATTAGATTTGGATGGTTGAAAGGACCCTGAAGTAGAAGGTCCTGTCTCAGAGGCAGAGTCCATGGTGGAAGGGATGACATGTCCACCAGATCTGCATACCAAGTCCTGCGTGGCCACGCAGGTGCTATCAAAATCACTGATGCTCTCTCCTGCTTGATTTTGGCAATCAGACGAGGGAGCAGAGGAAACGGTGGAAACACATAAGCCAGGTTGAAGGACCAAGGCGCTGCTAGAGCATCTATCAGCGTTGCCTTGGGATCCCTGGACCTGGATCCGTAACAAGGAAGTTTGGCGTTCTGGCGAGACGCCATGAGATCCAGTTCTGGTTTGCCCCAACGTTGAACCAATTGTGCAAACACCTCTGGATGAAGTTCCCACTCCCCCGGATGAAAAGTCTGTCGACTTAGAAAATCCGCCTCCCAGTTCTCTACACCTGGGATATGGATAGCTGATAGGTGGCAAGAGTGAATCTCTGCCCAACGAATTATCTTTGAAACTTCCAACATCGCTAGGGAACTCCTTGTTCCCCCTTGATGGTTGATGTAAGCCACAGTCGTGATGTTGTCCGACTGAAATCTGATGAACCTCATTGTCAATGCTGAAGAGCATTGAATATCGCTCTTAGTTCCAGAATGTTTATTGGAAGGAGGGTCTCCTCCTGAGTCCACGATCCCTGAGCCTTCAGGGAGTTCCAGACTGCACCCCAGCCTAGAAGGCTGGCATCGGTCATTATTATTGTCCAATCTGGCCTGCGAAAGGTCATACCTTTGGACAGATGGACCCGAGATAGCCACCAGAGAAGAGAATACCTAGTCTCTTGATCCAGATTTAGTAGAGGGGACAAATCTGTGTAATCCCCATTCCACTGACTGAGCATGCAGAGTTGCAGCAGTCTGAGATGTAGGCGGGCAAACGGCACTATGTCCATTGCCGCTACCATTAAGCCGATTACTGCCATACACTGAGCCACCGAAGGGCGAGAAGTAGAATAAAGAACACGGCAAGAATTTAGAAGTTTTGATAAACTGGTCTCTGTCAGGTAAATCCTCATTTCTACAGAATCTATCAGAGTTCCCAGAAAGGAAAGTCTTGTGAGAGGGGATAGAGAACTCTTCTTTTCATTCACTTTCCACCCGTGCGACCTCAGAAATGCCAGAACTATGTCCGTATGAGACTTGGCAATTTGGAAATTTGATGCCTGTATCAGAATGTCTAAATAAGGGGCCACTGCTATGCCCCGCGGCCTTAGGACCGCCAGAAGTGACCCCAGAACCTTTGTAAAGATTCTTGGAGCTGTAGCTAACCCAAAGGGAAGAGCTACAAACTGGTAATGCCTGTCCAGGAAGGAAAACCTGAGAAACCGATGATGATCTTTGTGTATCGGAATGTGAAGATAAGCATCCTTTAAATCCACTCCTGGATCATAGGTAGGATAGTACGAATAGTCTCCATCTTGAATGATGGGACCCTGAGAAATTTGTTTAGGATCTTGAGATCTAAGATTGGTCTGAAGGTTCCCTCTTTCTTGGGAACCACAAACAGATTTGAATAGAAGCCTTGTCCCTGTTTCTCCTTTGGAACTGGGTGGATCACTCCCATAACTTGGAGGTTTTGAACGCAATGTAAGAATGCCTCTCTTTTTATCTGATTGCAGATAATTGTGAAAGGTGAAATCTCCCTTTTGGAGGGGAAGCTTTGAAGTCCAGAAGATATCCCTGGGATAAAATTTCCAACGCCCAGGGATCCTCGACATCTCTTGCCCAAGCCTGGGCTAAGAGAGAAAGTCTGACCCCTACTAGATCCGTTACCGGATCGGGGGCCAATCCTTCATGCTGTCTTAGAGGCAGCAGAAGGGTTTTTGGCCTGCTTACCTTTGTTCCAAGCCTGGTTAGGTCTCCAGACCGACTTGGACTGGGCAAAAGTTCCCTCTTGTTTTGTATTAGAGGAAGTTGATGCTGCGCTCGTCTTAAAGTTTAGAAAGGCACGAAAATTAGTCTGTTTGGCCCTTGATTTATTAGACCTGTCCTGAGGGAGGGCATGACCTTTTCCTCCCGTGATATCAGAAATGATCTCCTTCAAACCAGGCCCGAATAGGGTCTGCCCCTTGAAGGGAATATTAAGAAGCTTAGACTTTGAAGTAACATCAGCTGACCATGATTTAAGCCATAGCGCCCTACGCGCCTGAATAGCAAAAACAGAATTCTTAGCCGTTAGTTTAGTCAAATGAACAATGGCATCAGAAACAAATGAATTGGCTAGCTTAAGTGCTCTAAGCCTGTCAAGTATATCGTCCAATGGGGTCTCCATCTGTAAAGCCTCTTCCAGAGACTCAAACCAGAAGGCCACCGCAGCAGTGACTGGGGCAATGCATGCAAGAGGCTGTAGAATAAAATCTTGTTGAATAGGTAACCCTCTAACTTTTCATCCATTGGATCCAAGAAAGCACAACTGTCCTCGACGGGGATAGTAGTACGCTTAGCTAGGGTAGAAACTGCTCCCTCCACCTTAGGGACCGTTTGCCATAAGTGCCGTGTGGCGGCATCTATTGGAAACAATTTCTTAAAAATTGGAGGGGGAGAGAACGGTACACCTGGTCTATCCCATTCCTTAGTAATAATTTCTGAAAACCTTTTAGGTATTGGAAAAACATCAGTGTAAACAGGCACTGCATAGTATTTATCCAATCTGCACAATTTCTCTGGCACTGCAATGGTGTCGCAGTCATTCAGAGTAGCTAAAACCTCCCTGAGTAACACGTGGAGGTGTTCAAGCTTAAATTTAAATGTTGCCATATCAGAATCAGGTTGAATCATCTTCCCTGAGTCAGACACATCACCCACAGAAAAAAAGCTCTCCTTCCTCAGCTTCTGCATATTGTGAGGGGGTATCAGACATAGCTACTAAAGCGTCAGAGTGCTCTGTATTTCTTCTAACCCCAGAGCTGTCTCGCTTTCCTCGTAACCCAGGTAGTCTGGATAATACCGCTGACAGTGTATTATCCATGACTGCCGCCATGTCTTGTAAAGTAAACGCCATGGGCGCGCTAGATGTACTTGGCGCCTCTTGAGCGTGAGTCCCTTGAGCGGGAGTCAAAGGTTCTGACACGTGGGGCGAGTTAGTTGGAATAACTTCCCCCTTGTCAGATTCCTCTGGTGATAAATCTTTTAAAAAAAGACAGAATATGGTCTTTATAACTTAAAGTGAAATCAGTACATTTGGTACACATTCTAAGAGGGGGTTCCACCATGGCTTCTAAACATAATGAACAAGGAGTTTCCTCTATGTCAGTCATGTTTAAACAGACTAGCAATGAGACCAGCAAGCTTGGAAAAACTCTTTACAGAAAGTTAACAAGCAAAAAATAAAAACGGTACTGTGCCTTTAAAAAAAATAAAAAAGGTCAGAATTTGAAAAACAGTGAAAAAAGCAGTAAATCAAACAAAATTTTTACAGTGTGTATAATAGGCTAACAGAGCATTGCACCCACTTGCAAATGGATGATTAACCCCTTAGTTTCAAAAACGGATCAAAAAAACGAAATAGACGTTTTTTTAACAGTCACAACAAACTGCCACAGCTCTGCTGTGGCCCTACCTTGCCATACAAACGACTTTGGAAAGCACCAAAACCCTTCAGAGAGGTCCTAAGCATTCAGGGAACTCTTTCAAGGAAACTGGATGTCTCAGTCTGCAAAAGCTAATGCGCATTTAGGCGCGAAATTAGGCCCCTCCCACTCCTGTCTACACAGTGAGAGGCCTAACAAAACTATCCCTAGGCAAATTTTAGCCAGCCATGTGGAAAAACTGGGCCCCAATAAAGTTTTATCACCAAAAAGCATATAAAAAACGTTTAAGCACTCCCAGCAAACGTTTTATATTTCAGTAATTTGAAAAAATAATAAGAGTGTTAACTCTAATAGTAAGCATGATACTAGTCGTTATTAAATCACTGTAATCAGGCTTACCTTAAATAAATCCGGTATCAACAGCATTTTCTAGCATATACATTTCTCTAGAAAACTTTTGACTGCACATACCTCATAGCAGGATACCCTGCACGTCATTCCCAAAGCTGAAGTTACCTCTCTCTTCAGTTATGTTTGAGAACAGCAATGGATCTTAGTTACAACCTGCTAAGATCATTAGAGACCACAGGCAGACTCTTCTTCTATTTTCTGCCTGAGACCAAAATAGTACAACTCCGGTACCATTTAAAAATAAACTTTTGAATTGAAGAAAAACAACTAAATTACACCACATCTCTCTAACTGCTTCCATGCTTGTCGAGAGCTGCAAGAGAATGACTGGAGGTGGCAGTTAGGGGAGGAGCTATATAGACAGCTCTGCTGTGGGTGATCCTCTTGCAGCTTCCTGTTGGGAAGGAGAATATCCCACAAGTAATGGATGATCCGTGGACTGGATACACCTTACAAGAGAAATATTTAGCACAATGTATAGTCTTCACCTTGTGATAGTGAAAAATGTAGAATCACAGACAAGGTTAACGATTTAGAAACTCTTTATGCTAAAGACTGCTAAAAGAAAGAGTACTTTCCCAGTTAAAAGACAATACCTTGGCCTGCTATGTAAGCTAGTTATTTATTACCACTAAACACAGTCATTTTATTTTATATATATAATTATATCACCTCTCAAGCGCCTTTTTTCTAGAGAAAAAAAGACCCACTTTGGCTAAGCTCTCTTAAATTCTCCATTACCATTATTAGTTTTGTGGCCCTTCTCCGAAATTTTTCTAAGTCTGAGATTGGTGCCTAGAACTACACTCCATACTCAAGGTGAGGTCTTACCAAATATTTATATAGCGATATAATGATGCTTTCCTCCATTGCATCAATGCCTTTTTTTAATACATGCTTGTATCTTATTAGCCTTAGAAGCCGCACCCATCTTTATCTTGTTATCTATTACTACTCCCAAATCCCTTTCCTCCTCTGTTATACAAGATGTATTCCCATTTATATAATAGGTTCCCTGCTTATTTTTACTTCCAAAATACAGAACCTTGCATTTTCCAGTATGAAATCTCATTTTCCATTCACCTGTCCATTCTTCTATTTTTTGTAAATCCCCTTGTAAAGCAATTTCTTCCTCCACTGAGCTAATGACCTTGCACAACTTTCTTTCATCTGCAAAAATAGAGATGCTGCAATTTAGTCCTTGCTCCAAGTCCTTAATAACAAGGAAATTTATGCTTAATGACGAGTCCACTGATTTCATCCTTACTTATGGGATATCGCCTCCTGGTCAGCAGGAGGAGGCAAAGAGCACCACAGCAGAGCTGTATATATAGCTCCTCCCTTCCCTCCCACTTCAGTCATTCGACCGAAGTTAGGAAGAGAAAGGAAAAGCCAAGGTGCAGAGGTGACTGAAGTTTAACAAAAATAAAGACCTGTCTTAGAAAATGACAGGGTGGGCCGTGGACTCGTCATATCGTAAAAGAAATACATTTATCAGGTAAGCATAAATTTCCTTTTCTTTTACAAGATATGACTAGTCCACGGATTTCATCCTTACTTATGGGATACAATACCAAAGCTATAGGACACGGATGAAACGGGAGGGACAAGACAGGAACCTAAACGGAAGGCACCACTGCTTGAAGAACCTTTCTCCCAAAAACAGCCTCGGACGAGGCAAAAGTATCAAATTTGGAAAATTTGGAAAAAGTGTGAAGAGACGACCAAGTTGCAGCCTTGCAAATCTGTTCAACAGAAGCATCATTTTTAAATGCCCATGTGGAGGCCACAGCCCTGATAGAATGAGCCGTAATTCTTTCAGGAGGCTGCTGATCAGCAGTCTCATATGCAAAACGGATGATACTCTTCAGCCAAAAAGAAAGAGGTAGCCGTAGCTTTCTGGCCCCTACGTTTTCCAGAAAAAAACAACAAATAATGAAGATGATTGATGAAATTCTTTAGTCGCCTGCAAGTAAAACTTCAGGGCACGGACCACGTCCAAGTTATGTAACAGACGCTCCTTCTTAGAAGAAGGATTAGGACACAATGAAGGAACAATAATTTCCGGATTAATATTTTTGTTGGAAACAACCTTAGGAAGAAAACCAGGTTTGGTACGTAACACTACCTTATCGGAATGAAAAATAAGGTAAGGAGAATCACATTGTAACGCTGAAAGCTCAGAAACTCTGTGAGCTTAAGAAATAGCAACCAAAAATAAAACTTTCCAAGATAACAATTTAATATCTATGGAATGCATAGGTTCAAATGGAACCCCTTGAAGAACCTTAAGAACTAAATTCAAACTCCAAGGAGGAGCAATAGGTCTAAACACATGCCTGATTCTAGTCAGAGCCTGACAAAAAGAGTGAACATCCGGAATATCTGCCAGATGTTTGTGTAGCAAAATAGATAAAGCAGAAATCTGTCCCTTTAAGGAACTTGCTGATAACCCTTTCTCCAAACCTTCTTGGAGAAAAGATAAAATCTTAGGGATCCTAGTCTTATTCCATGAGTAGCCCTTGGATTCGCACCAATAAAGATATTTGCGCCATATCTTATGGTAAATCTTTCTAGTAACAGGCTTACGTGCCTGAATCAAAGTATCAATGACCGAATCAGAGAACCCTCGCTAAGATAAAATCAAGCGTTCAAACTTCAAGCAGTCAGCTGCAGAGAAACTAGATTTGGATGATGGAAGGGTCCCTGAATGAGAAGGTCCTGCCTCAATGGAAGCTTCCACAGTGGCAAAGAGGACAGGTCCACCAGATCGGCATACCAAGTCCTGCGAGGCCACACAGGAGCGATGAGAATCACCGAAGCCCTCTCCTGTTTGATCCGAGCAATCACCCGGGGAAGGAGAGCAAACGGTGGAAACACATAAGCTAGGTTGAAAGACCAAGGCACTGCCAAGGCATCTATCAGTTCGGCCTGAGGATCCCTGGACCTGGATTCGTATCTCGGGAGCTTGGCATTCTGACGAGATGCCATAAGATCCAGCTCCGGTGTGCCCCATATGAGAATCAGGGTGGCAAAGACCTCCGGATGGAGTTCCCATTCCCCCGGATGAAACATCTGTCTGCTCAAAAAAATCTGCTTCCCAGTTGTCCACTCCTGGGATGTAGATTGCTGACAGATAACAAGAGTGAGCCTCCGCTCACCGAATTATCTTGGATACTTCTGTCATCGCTAAGGAACTCCTTGTTCCTCCCTGATGATTGATTTAAGCCACAGTCGTGATGTTGTCCGACTGAAATCAGATGAATTTGGCCGAAGCCAAGTGAGGCCAAGCCTGAAGCGCATTGAAATTTGCTCTCAACTCCAGAATATTGATTGGAAGCAGGGACTCTGACCGAGTCCACACACCCTGAGCCTTCAGGTAATTCCAGACTGCACCCCAACCTAGTAGACTGGCGTCCGTTGTCACTATCACCCATGAGGATGTGCGGAAGCACGTCCCTTGGGACAGATAATCCGGCGACAACCACCAAAGAAGAGAGTCTCTTGTCTCCTGATTCAGATCTATCTGAGGAGACAAATTTGCATAATCTCCATTCCACTGCCTGAGCATGCTCAGTTGTAGAGGTCTGAGATGAAAACGAGCAAATGGAATGATGTCCATTGCCGCCACCATCAATCTAATTACCTCCATGCACTTAGCCACTGATGGCCGAGGATTGGACTGAAGGGATCGGCATGTATTCAGAATCTTTAACTTTCTGACTTCCGTCAAAAAAGATTTTCATGGATATAGAGTCTATTAGAGTTCCCAGGAAAGGAACCCTTGTCTGTGGAATTAGTGAACTCTTTTCTAGATTCACCTTCCACCCGTGAGTCCAGAACAATGTCGGTATGAGACTTTGTCAGCTGATAAGACGCTTGGATCAGAATATCGTCCAGATAAGGTGCCACTGCAATGCCCCGCGGTCTGAGAACCGCCAGCAGAGACCCTAGAACCTTTGTGAAGATCTTGGGTGCCGTGGCCAACCTGAAAGGAAGGGCCACGAACTGAAAATGTTTGTCCAGAAAGGCAAACCTCAGGAACTGGTGATGATCCTTGTGGATAGGAATATGAAGATATGCATCCTTTAAGTCCACGGTAGTCATATATTGACCCTCCTGGATCAATGGAAGAATTGTCCGAATAGTCTCCATCTTTTAAGATAACATTCGACAAAGTGTTAACCAAGGCACAATATTATCCTTCATCAAAGCCTCTATTTTAATGAGTAAGGTCGGTAGTGTCTTCTATATAATATAGATCCACTCATGGGATCTGAGAACTGGGGCTTATCTGAAGACATGTCGCGGGATTCCAGAGAGTCCTCATCATTGAGTATAACTTAAGAAGATTGCAAGCTTAATCTAATCCTAATTGAACAACTTCTAAATATTGTAGATTTCTCATTAATACTGTAATATCATATTGAGATTTAAAGGACCAGTCAACACAGTAGATTTGCATAATCAACAATTGCAAGATAATAAGACAATGCAATAGCACTTAGTCTGATCTTCAAATGAGTAGTAGATTTTTTTTCTGACAATTTTAAAAGTTATGTCTTTTTTCCACTCCCCCTGTACCATGTGACAGCCATCAGCCAATCACAAATGCATACACGTACCATGTGACAGCCATCAGCCATTCACAAATGCATACACACTTATTCTTGCACGTGCTCAGTAGGAGCTTGTGACTCAAAAAATTTAATTATAAAAAGACTGTGCCCATTTAGTTAATGGAAGTAAATTGGAAAGTTGTTTAAAATGGCATGCTTTATCTGAATAATGAAAGTTTAATTTTGATTGAGTGTCCCTTTAAGGAAACTACAGATTCAAACTAAACCCGCTTAAAAAAACTTTGAATGATACTAAACATTACATAATGTAGCACAATGTCATATACAGAAAATAGATAATATAAAAATACAAGTTGATCAGATGTAGGCTCAAGAAACAACAGTTCCAGTCTAAGTCACATAAGGAAGGCCACTAAACAATCTTACGTTAGTGCTACCTCAGATTAAAGATTAAATAAAACAAAATTGCAACATCTAACAAGTTATATGTAGAAAGGAGTATATATGTAAATATAACAGTGATATTCTTATTATTAGGGCCCAAGAAGCCGCAGTGACCTCTTGGACAGGGCAGAGACTACGTAACTCTACCAAACAGGGATGGGGGGGAAATGTAAGAAAGAATTTATGGAGTCATTCCCGTACTGGTTTTAAAAATGTGGGTATACACGGCCTCTAAACATATATATCAAGAGGGGTCAGTCAATAGCGTGTCATTTGCTTTAAATTATTTGAGTGTGTAATTCTCCTTAATAACCTAGAGAACAGACAGTAGCTTACAAACAACTTAAACATAGAATAGATACCTATCTAAGCAGACCTCATAATGTATAGCAGGCCTATCCTAGAGAATATAACTGCTCGTGGCTGACCTGGGTATCCCATACAGTCAGTTTAATGCATGGCAGATGGCTAGGAAGTTAGCATGAATACACACTGTGCATATCTAAGAAAATATATAGTGTGTTGTAGCAGGCATACTAACAGGTTACAAATCTATATTTCAGGCCCTAGGGCTATTATAGCAATATATCTATTCACACAGGAGAATTAACTAGTTAAACTCACTAAGAGATACAATTACTTGCACTAGTTATTAAAATCAATAGGCGTTACAGTATGACCGCAGTCCGTTCATACTGCATAGTGAACATAATAAAATTCTTGCAGTTGCAATACAGTTAAGCAGCTATGAAATAGGCTCTAATATTGATATGAGAGTGTTAAAGAAGTCTTAGCTCTGAATATGTTTATAGACTACTTTCATCATGTGAGAGTGGCTCTGTCTAAAATGTACAGCTCATAATAGTCGCACAAGACACAGAGAAAAAACAGGAGAAATACATCACACTTCTTGACAGGAGATAAATGAGAAGCAAAATGTTATTGAACATCTATATTATGAGTCCGGATAGATATGTAATCACAGGTTAATGACATCTTGTCGTATCCAGCGGCCGCAGCCGAAATTACTAGTCTCAATCTCATGCAGCAACAATAGAAACATTATAAGGTCTCCCAGAGAGAGTCTCAGGCAGTATTGCCATCATGAAGCAGGAGAAGTGGTCAATCTACATAGGGATTTTACAGTGTATTAAGCCCCGTAGTCTCAATAAAACTGCTCAGATACTTATAAGTTCTGCCAGTAGAATCTGCCTAACCCGTTTGCATGCGGGCAAAACCCTCATCGCTTAGAGACTAAACCAAACGACCCAGGGATCCCAAGGAGAGTAATAGCACGTAGCCCGGTGCTTTTGAAGGCCCGTGCAATACTCCAAGCAGAATCGCTGCATCGAATCCGCAGAGCTGGCAGCAGAGAGAAGCGAGCATAGTAAAGTGTGAGCGCTGCATTGCTGTACACCCCAAGGCAGAACATACAGTGATCTGAGATGCCATCGCAGAAAATGCAGCATGTCTGCAGAAAGAACAGGACACATGCAGGAATTGTTAGCGATTTAACTTTTCAGTGCTGTTCTCTTCAAACAGAGCTGTTTTCTGGCTGCACTGTCTGTGTAAGTTTTCCTTATCACCGTTCATCCAGAGCAAAGTGCTGTTTTAAGTGAACAGTGAAATATGCAGTAGCGCTGCAAAGCAGTAGTGCATTAATTGACTGGCTCTCACAGATTGTTTCAAGCCCATCCTCTAGCCTTTAACTGTCGTCAAAGCTGTGTTTTTCTGAATGTAAGACGTTTGTATGAGTAATGCACCTTTTTTTATTACTACTTCTATGTTAGACTATGTTTGAAGCTAATTTGCAATGCAATTTTCAACTACTGCACTATATTATAAAACTTTAAATATTGCTTTATTCTCCATTTAACTAACACGTTGCAATTGATCTGGTGCTTTAGTGTAACAGCCTAATTTAAAATTCATTTTGATTTAAAAATGATCTGCAGAAAATTTTTCACTAAATAAATCTCATCGCAGAAAGTGAAAAAAAGTTCTGCCTCTGGGGCTGTACAAAGCCTGCCCCCATATACAAGTGGCAATACTGCATTTCCTCCTCGGCGTGCAAGGTGCCCGTGGCGGCAGAGGGAAAACAGAGCCCCATCTTGAGGCCCTTACTCATAAGCAGCAGTGATGGAGAGCGTGCCTGGAGAGCATGCCTGGAGAGCTGCAGGTTCTGCGATACACTGTGACTTCGGAGCTGCACCGCGCTCCTCTGCATCGGTAACGCGGTGAATTCTCGCCACTTGCATTGTGTCAATAAAGGCATAGAGTCTCTCAAGCATCCTCTTAGCATGCTCCTCCAGTAAATCCCTAATAGCGGCATATGATATATGGGTCTCCATGTCGGGCAGCTGTGCGCCAACCCTCAAAATGGCGCTTCAGTGTGTGGCAGGCAGATCCGCTACAGTTCCTCAGCACAGTATTGTACTCACGAACTCCAATTTTGTATTGGCATGTACCAGGTTTCTTCCTGTGCTAATACCCTATAGCTGTGGCATTTATGGTCAGGATTCCCATTGCCTATAAGGGTATATTAGAAGCTGCATACACGGAGCTCCCAGAACATGCGACCATCTTGGTTGCTGGGTAACTCCGCCCCCCGAATAGTCTCCATCTTGAAGGATGGAACTCTGAGAAACTTGATTAGACTCTTGAGATCTAAAATGGGTCGGAACGTTCCCTCTTTTTTGGGAACCACAAAAAGATTTGAGTAAAACCCCTGCCCCTGTTCCTGTATTGGAACAAATTACTCCCATAGTGGAGAGGTCTTTTACACAACGTAAGAACGCCTCTCTTTTTATCTGGTCTACAGATAATCGTGAAAGCAGAAATCTTCCCCTTCGGAAAGGATTTTTGAACTCCAACAGATACCCTTGAGACACAATTTCTAGTGTCTAGGGATCCTGAACGTCTCTTATCCAAGCCTGGACAAAGAGAGAAAGTCTGCCCCCTACTAGATCCGGGTCCCGGATCGGGGGCCGCCCCTTCATGCTGTCTTGGGAGCAGCAGCGGGCTTCTAGGGTTGTTTACCCTTGTTCCAAGCCTGGTTGGGTCTCCAGGTGGCTTTGGCTTGAGAATAGTTCCCTTCCTGTTTAGCGGCAGAGGAAGGTGGGAATCCTTTGGAATTACGAAAGGAACGAAAATTACTCTGTCGTCCCCTTTGCTTAAATGTTTTGTCCTGAGGGAGGAGATGACCCTTACCTCCCGTAATATCAGAAATTATTTCTTTCAAATCAGGCCCGAATAGGGTCTTTCCCTTGAAAGGAATAGCGAAGAGCTTTGATTTAGAGGACACATCCACAGACCAAGATTTTAACCATAAGGCTCTGCATGCTAAAATGGAAAATCCTGAATTCTTAGCCGCCAATTTGGCGATCTGAAAGGCGGCGTCCGTAATAAAAGAATTAGCCAGCTTAAGGGCCTTAATTCTATCCATTATTTCTTCTAAAGAAGTCTCAGTCTTCAGAGACTCTTCTAGGGCGTAAAACCAAAAGGCAGCAGCAGTTGTGACTGTTACAATGCAGGCCGTCGGTTGTAATAGAAAACCTTGATGAACATATAGCTTTTTTTAGAAGACCCTCCAACTTTTTATCCATAGGGTCTTTGAAAGCACAACTGTCCTAAATAGGGATAGTCGTACGCTTAGCCAGGGTAGAGATAGCTCCCTCCACCTTAGGGATCGTTTGCCAAGAGTCCCGAACGGTGTCAACTATAGGGTACATCTTCTTAAAAATAGGGGAAGGAGAGAACGGGATACCCGGTCTTTCCCATTCCCGTGTAACAATTTCCGAAATTCTCTTAGGAACCGGAAAAACATCGGAATAAGAAGGGACCTCTAAGTATTTGTCCGTCTTACTCAATTTCTCTGGTGGAACCACAATAAAGTCACAGTTGTCCAGAGTCATCAAAACATCTCGCAGCCATATCCTGCAGAGTGAATGAGATGGACGCAGTTGAAGAACATGGCGTCGCTTGAGTGGGCGTTAAGGGCTGTGACGCTTGGGGAGAAAGTTGCGGCATACCCTGAGTCTCATCAGTCTGAGAAACATCCTTAGATATATCACTGTTAAAGAAAATCTGCTCTCTACATTGCAATGCCCTCTCAGTGCATGATGGACAAAGAGTAACCGGGGGTTCCACATTGGCATTTAAATACATGGAACAAGTACTGGCATTAAGATCATCCATAGTAAAAACAAAAAAGGTATTTAGTTATGTAATACACTTTTTACATACAAAACCGTTGCAAAATAAAAACAACTGTGCCTTTAAAAAATAAAAAATATTTTGCTCAGCACACCGTACTGTACAAAAACTCTTTATAACTGTGGCTTTGGAGAAAAAAAATTCGTGTTTATACGTATTCCAGTAAAGTTAACTAATTTTGAACATTAACTGCACACTTTAAAAGAAAATCACCTCGCCACAGCTCTGCTGCGGCGCCTACCTGCTCCCTATGATCCAGAGACAAATGACAACCCGAACAGCAGAGTGTCTAAACCGCCGGTGTTCTACCACCCACGCGGTCCAGACAAACACCGGAGTCAAGTATACTGTCCGACTCACAGGAAGACACTGTGCGGCTTCTCCCAGCGTGCGAATGAGTGCCCCGCCCATCATGGGCGTACCAAAACGAAACTCCCGGGCGGCTCAGTACAGAGCAAGAAAAAAACAAAATCGAGCCGCCGGGATAAATGTTACACATAACAAAAGTGTCCAACAATTAAATAAGCCAGTCCCCCATTCAAACCAACAACTCCCGGTCTGCTGTGACAAACCCCTGCCCGGGAGTATACTAGAGCAGTGCTATTCCCCAGAGTATAATACTCCAATAAAGTCCCCAGCGTCAGCCCAAACGTGAAAGGGTTAAATAGTGTGTCTTTCCTTACTAAAAACACCCCAGATGTACATTATGCAGTCCCAATGAATAGGCCAAATAATGATAGCAGCCCTCCAGAACCGTGTATAGTAGTACACAGACATAGGGTAGAAGAGCCAGCTTACAGAGGGAAACTACAGTCTTTTCTGAGTTACTAGGTGTCACAGAAAGTAATAGACTGCACAAACATCAATGCTGAGTAACAGCATGACTTGTCCCACACTGCCAGAGGTCCTTCTCCTCCAGGAATCTGTGGGAACAAAACTGGGTCTTAGATAAAATCTGCTAAGACCATATTCAGCAGGGCAGCACAGAGTTTGGGAGTCACAGAGAAAACGTATTTGAATCTGCACAGATCCCATTGCTTTACCCTTGAGTAAAATAGCACACACTGGTACCATTTAAAAATAATAAACTCTTGATTGAAGAATCTAAACTAACACCTCACTTTACCTCTTCCTATCACTAACACAGAATGACTGGAGTGGGAGGGAAGGGAGGAGCTATATATACAGCTCTGCTGTGGTGCTCTTTGCCTCCTCCTGCTGACCAGGAGACGATATCCCATAAGTAAGGATGAAATCCGTGGACTCGTCATATCTTGTAAAAAAAAATATTTAAAAGAACAGAGCCCAGTACTGATCCCTGGAGGACTCCACTGCTTACCTTTGTCCAATCAGAGTATGAACCGTCTACTACTACTCGTTGCTCCCTGTCTTTTACCCAGTTATTTATCCATGAGCTAACATTTTAGCTATTCCCAGTCCCTTAATCTTGTACATTAATCTCTCATTTGGCACTGTGTCAAACGACTTTGCAAAATCCAAATACATGACAATTGTTTCCCATTATCTATATTATTACTTACGTCCTCGCAGAATCGAATTATATTAGTTTGACAGTCTATTTCTCATAAAATTATGCTGATTTGAACTCATAATATTGTTTACACAAATATACTCATCAATATAATCCCTTATAATCCCTTCAAGTATTTTACCCACTGTCGATGCAAGACTGACTGGTCTATAACTTCCTGGAACAGCCCTGCTTCCCTTTTTAAAAAGTAGAACCACATCAGCTTTATGCGAGTCCTGGGGTAATATGCCTGAGGATAATGAGTCTTGATAAATAAAAAAGTAGAGGTTTGGCTATAACAGTGCTAAGTTCCCGTAAAACCCTTGGGTGTATTCCATCTGGGGCTTGAGGTTTGTTTGTTTTTTACCTTAAAGGGACAGTATACAACAATTTTCATATAACTCCATAGATACTACTATAAAGAAGAATATGCACAGACACTGATAAAATAAATTCAGTGTAAAACCTTTTAAAAAATTACTTTGAAGCAATCAACCAATCAACAGTTGATTGCTGTGAAATTCTGCTAAAAGAAAAGATGGAGCTAGTACCAAGATATGCAAGGATACACTACAATACCCTGAGCTCTGATTACAGACAAAAGGGCACCCAGAAACTTGGCAAGTATTCTTGGAGCTGTAGCCAGACCAAATGGAAGAATAACAAACTGAATATGCGTGTCCAGAAAAGAACACTTTAGAAACTGGTAATGTTTTGTGTGAATTGGAATATGAAGGTAAGCATCCTTTAAATCAACTGTGGACATAAACTGACCGTGCTGACAAAAGGAAGAATAGTCCTGATAGTTTCCATTCTGAAAGATGAAATCCTTACAAACTTGTGCAAAGTCTTTAGATCTAAAACTGGTCTGAAAGTGACTTCCTTCGTCGGAACAATGAAGATATGTTTGTTTTTTTTAATTTCTTTTTATTGAACAAAACTTGAAAATACATAACTTCCCCGTCAAGGGAGAACAATACATTCAGAGTAAAGACAGTCTTCCAATTTTCCTTTTACCCATCCGTATCCCTCACCCCCCCCCCCACCCCCTTATATTATAGTAGAAGCTCAGTGCATATTTGTGTTCTATCAGTGAAGTGACGTTCCTATCAATATCTGTCATTTATACATTCATAAGATTTCGCATTTTTCTCATTTTTCTCCTTCCCCTCTCTCTCCTCTCTCCCCTCGGCTCCCACCATCCTATCTCCGTCCCCTCTCCCAGATGATCGAGTCTTTCCTTATATTATGAGAGCTTAAACATTTCAATATACCTTAACCATGAAGGTGGGAAAGAGGAAGAAAAAAAAAAGAGGGGGGGAGAGGGGAGCAGGGGGATTTTCCCTCTTCTACCTCCCCCTCTCCAGCCATCTTATGTATGAACTGCCATATTATATATTTATTCTTTATACACTATGGACCATTCACCTCTCAAATGAGCATTTAACATATATTCTGTTTGTATGAAAGGGGATAGTATCTGTTTTTGTTTTTGTGCTTCTAAGGTTTTTATGTACCTTCCCCATTTTTTAAGCAATGCTGGTAAGCGTTGTGTTGTGTCCCACTGAGTGTCATAATGTTCCGTAAGTAACTGTGACCACAATTTGTGAGTAAAGTGCCTCACCGTGGGACATTTCCTCTCTATCCACAAGGATAGAACACAGCTTCTAGCTAACAGGAAAACCAAGGGTAGGATGGGACACAATCTATTTAAACTACTGTCCCAGTCTAGGAAACAGATCATCTCCAAGCTAATGGTAATTTTAAGATTGAAAGTTATTAATAGCCAGTGTTGTAGCCTGCCCCAGAAGTTCCTAATACCAGGGCAATGATAAAAGTAATGAGAGAGATCTGGGGCATGTAGTGAGCATTTGACACATTGATTAACGATTGATGTGTTCCAATGTGCAATACGTTTAGGAGTAAGATAATCTTGATGTAGCATACGAACTTGAGCTTCTCTCAACTGAGAGGACAAAGTGGCTTTTTTGGTCTTTTCCAAACTAGCTTTAAGAATAGGAGTGGTTATATTCCCAATCCTCAACTTCCACTTATCTAGGAGAGCCTCTTGCAGGCCTTGTGCTGTTTTTCGTAATAGAATTTGATAGAGTAGTGTAATTGAATAATGTCCCCTTTTAAATGCAGCGTGTATGTCAGCAAAAGGTGAGGGGCTCCAAAAGTTCTTATTTTTTTCTTTGAGACTATTAATATAGTGTCTTACCTGTAAGTAAGCATAGAACCGAGTGCGTGGTATGTTAAATTGTTTACTCAGTTCCTGAAAAGATTTCACTGTATGAGTGGACTGGTCCAAGAGGTTCCCAACCATGTTTAGACCCTTGGTCTCCCATTCGCGAAAGGGCAGAGACTCTGTACCTGATGGAAAATCAGGATTTCCTATCAGAGGTATATATTTAGGATCAGGTTGTGAAATGTTCAAATGTTTACAAGATAGGTTCCAAGCTCGTAGTGGATCTTTGTATAAGATGTTATTTTTAACCCATAATGGTACTTTACCCCTATCCGTGTAGGGGAGAGATGATATATTAATATCCCCCAGTACTGCTTGTTCTAAATGTTTATGATAGAAATGTGCGTTATCCAACTGCCAATCAAGCACCAGCCTGAGAAGAATCGCCCAATTATAGAATCTAAAATCTGGTAGCCCCAGCCCTCCATCAGAGTAGAATAAACAGAGTTTTCCAGCGGCTATACGTGGTTTTTTGTTTTTCCAAAGGAAACGTTTAATAGCTCGATTAAGTAATAAAAGATCTTCTCTGTGAATTAAGAAGGGCAGCATAAATAAAGTGTATAGGATTCGTGGTAGTGTAATCATCTTAATTAAATTAATGCGCCCTGATAAAGATAGCGCAGGAGAGACCAGTTATCAAGCTGCTGCGACACCTGTGTACATTGTCTTTTGATATTAAGCTGATAAAGATGGTTGGGGTTCTGATGAAGGTGAATACCTAAGTAAGTTAAAGACGAGGTAGCAACTTTAAATGGGTATGTTGTTCTATTGTGCGGCCATTTCATTAACCATAATATTTCAGATTTTGATATATTTATTTTATAGCCTGAGAACGTACCAAATTCTTCTATTATATTAAGAATTTTTGGAACAGACTTTTTAGGCTCGTCTACAAAAAGGAGCGTATCATCTGCATATAGTGCTACGTGATGATGGGAGCCATTAATATTAATTCCTGTGTAAGCTTGACGTAGTTTATGCGCCAGTGGCTCTAATGCCAGATCAAAAAGAAGGGGCGAAAGTGGGCAACCTTGTCTGGTTCCTCTTTGTAGAGGAATATCATCTGAAAAAAAGCCGCTAGCCATTATTCTTGCCATCGGTGCAGAGTAAATATTGGACACCGCTTGTAAGAAAGAGCCCTGTATATTAAAAAGTCTCATGGTGTTCAAGAGGTGTTGCCATTCAACACGATCGAAGGCCTTCTCTGCATCCAAGGATAGCAGGAAGGCCTCCTTTAGCTGGCTATTTGAATCATTTCTACTGAGCCAGTAATGGTTGATTATGTGTAAGACTCTACGCAGATTCATCACCGATGATCTACCTGTAACGAAGCCTGTCTGATCCGCATGTAAGATGTCTGGCAGGAGTGGTTGCAGCCTTGAGGCTAGAATCTTCATGTATATTTTATAGTCCGCGTTGAGCAGAGATACCGGACGGTAAGATTCAGTTAATGTATGATCCTTATTTGTTTTAGGAATAAGCGTAATGTTAGCTGATGAGAAGCGTGCAGAAGGGGTGGATTTTCTATGAAATATGTATTAAATAGTTTCAGTAGGAGTACCGCTATCTGTGGTTGTAGAATTTTGCAAAATTCAATTGGAATGCCATCCGGCCCAGGAGTTTTCCCCAGGGAAAGAGAGGATATTGCGTTGTTTAATTCTTCTAAAGTAATAGGAGAGTTCAGATTAGATAATTGTTCTTGTGATATCTGAGGTAGTTTAATGTTTTCCCAGAAGGATGTAGTAATCGCAGAGTTAGTGTCTACCTGTCTAGTGTATAATTGTTTATAATAGTGTTCGAAGCATGTAAGAATATCCTGAATTTTTGTAAAAGTTTTCCCTTTATAAGAGATGGAAGCAATATTTTTTTTAGTGAATCTTTTGTTTACTAAGGAGGCCATAAGTTTACCTGATTTATTTCCATAACGTAGGTATATAGAGTTTCTTTTGAGGAGGCCCTGAGCTGCCTGACGTTCCAAAAAAGTATCCAAAGATATCTTAGCAGCCACATAGAGATCGAAGTGGGAGGTCATTTTAGTTTTACAATACATCTGATATGTATCTGCCACTTCTCTGCTCAAAGAAATGAATTTCTTTTGTGCATTCCGACGAGCATGTGCTACATATGAAACTATATTACCTGTTAAAACCACTTTAGCCGTTTCCCAAAGCAGCTCCGGTGTAGAACTATGTTCTTTGTTGTCAGTAATGAAATCCGTCCATGCATGTAAGAGAAATTTACGGAAAGGATCTGACCTAAATAAATGAATAGGAAATCTAAGTGTGTTTCTATTCGAGACTGGGCCATCAAAAGCAAGGACCAGTTCAACCGGCGCATGATCTGATAGAAGAACACTGTGAATCTTATCTGAATACATATTAGGAATTAGAGCATCAGATACTAAGAACAAATCTATACGTGAACATGAGGCCTTAGCTTTTGTTACGCACGTGAAATCTTTGTCAGTAGGATGTCTTAGTCTCCAAATATCACTGACCGCTAGATCAGAAGAAAGCCCAGAGAAAACTGATTTTTCAAACTTACCCGTGGAACTGTTGCCAGGTCTTTGAGAACCTCCAGGACCAGTCATCCTGTCACACCGTGGGTTCGGAGTTAAATTAAAATCACCCCCTATAATTATATATGTATCCAAAAATGGCATCATTCTTTGAGTAAAATTATGCCAGAAACATTTATCTTTTTTATTTGGAGCATAAATGTTGCACAAAGTATATGTGCGTGTCTCTATCTTAACTTGCACGATTAAATATCTGCCCTCTGGGTCGCTTAGGGTCTGTAAAATTTCAACTGATTTTCTCCTCCCAAAAAGAATTGCTAAACCTCTACTGGCCCTGGTATAAGATAGATATTGGAGCTCGCTAACCCAGCTGCTTCTTAATTTTTCGTGCTCTCTATCATTAAGATGGGTTTCCTGTAGCATAGCTACATCTACATTGAGTCTACGCATATGTGTCAAGATTGCTTTCCTTTTAATCGGGGGAGTTAATTCCACCCACGTTCCACGAGCAGAATTTAAGTGTCATACCAATTTAGACATAGCGTGAAAGACAACTAGCCCAGAGGGGGAGAGAAGGGGGACAAAGGGAGTGGGAAGGAAAAAAAAAAAATGGGGGGGGGAAGAGAGGGAGCCGAGGGGGTAGAGGATTATATACACATTTAAAAAAACTGAGATTAACACTCAGATGGAGCATTCCGTTTCTAATTGTTAGAAATATATAAGGACTAGTCGTCCAATAACTGCATAAGTAAACCCACAGCTTTTTAATAAATTTGCAGTCAAATCTAAACTCTTTATAAAGATACTTCAAGAACACACTTTTTAAATTCCAAACAATAATCTATATCAATAAACCTAAATTTGGGTTATCAGATACTAACATAAACATTTCAAGCCTTTGCGACAATTCTTAGCTATACCCCGTCCTAGAGGGGCTTAGTCAAATCAAGTACCATTCTAGCTATTAGACCCTATCTCCCTGATTCTGTCTGTGCAGCATGGCTAGGTGAGTGTCTAGGGGTTGCAGTAGATTTAATAAATTCTCTCACCTCCCCGGGTGAGTCAAAAAACCTAGGGCCTGCTGCTGTAAGTAGTTTCAGTTTTGCTGGGTAGAGCAAATACACCTTATGTCCCTCTTTGTTAAGAGCAGTACACAATGGAGAAAATTCTCTACGACGTTTCATTAGTTCTACCGAGTAATCTTGAAACAGAAGGATTTTAACGTTGTTATACATTACAGCAGGAATTAAGCGGTACACTCTCAAAAACAGAATTTATGTTTACCTGATAAATTACTTTCTCCAACGGTGTGTCCGGTCCACGGCGTCATCCTTACTTGTGGGATATTCTCTTCCCCAACAGGAAATGGCAAAGAGCCCAGCAAAGCTGGTCACATGATCCCTCCTAGGCTCCGCCTACCCCAGTCATTCGACCGACGTTAAGGAGGAATATTTGCATAGGAGAAACCATATGATACCGTGGTGACTGTAGTTAAAGAA
Organism: Bombina bombina; assembly: GCF_027579735.1. Taxonomy (NCBI): domain Eukaryota; kingdom Metazoa; phylum Chordata; class Amphibia; order Anura; family Bombinatoridae; genus Bombina; species Bombina bombina. Next base: position 326,024,167 of record NC_069499.1, read on the forward strand.
AATAAATTATCAGACCTGATTAAAAAACCAGGGCGGGCCGTGGACCGGACACACCGTTGGAGAAAGTAATTTATCAGGTAAACATAAATTCTGTTTTCTCCAACATAGGTGTGTCCGGTCCACGGCGTCATCCTTACTTGTGGGAACCAATACCAAAGCTTTAGGACACGGATGAAGGGAGGGAGCAAATCAGGTCACCTAGATGGAAGGCACCACGGCTTGCAAAACCTTTCTCCCAAAAATAGCCTCAGAAGAAGCAAAAGTATCAAACCTGTAAAATTTGGTAAAAGTGTGCAGTGAAGACCAAGTCGCTGCCCTACATATCTGATCAACAGAAGCCTCGTTCTTGAAGGCCCATGTGGAAGCCACAGCCCTAGTGGAATGAGCTGTGATTCTTTCGGGAGGCTGCCGTCCGGCAGTCTCGTAAGCCAATCTGATGATGCTTTTAATCCAAAAAGAGAGAGAGGTAGAAGTTGCTTTTTGACCTCTCCTTTTACCGGAATAAACAACAAACAAGGAAGATGTTTGTCTAAAATCCTTTGTAGCATCTAAATAGAATTTTAGAGCGCGAACAACATCCAAATTGTGCAACAAACGTTCCTTCTTCGAAACTGGTTTCGGACACAGAGAAGGTACGATAATCTCCTGGTTAATGTTTTTGTTAGAAACAACTTTTGGAAGAAAACCAGGTTTAGTACGTAAAACCACCTTATCTGCATGGAACACCAGATAAGGAGGAGAACACTGCAGAGCAGATAATTCTGAAACTCTTCTAGCAGAAGAAATTGCAACCAAAAACAAAACTTTCCAAGATAATAACTTAATATCAACGGAATGTAAGGGTTCAAACGGAACCCCCTGAAGAACTGAAAGAACTAAGTTGAGACTCCAAGGAGGAGTCAAAGGTTTGTAAACAGGCTTGATTCTAACCAGAGCCTGAACAAAGGCTTGAACATCTGGCACAGCTGCCAGCTTTTTGTGAAGTAACACAGACAAGGCAGAAATCTGTCCCTTCAGGGAACTTGTAGATAATCCTTTTTCCAATCCTTCTTGAAGGAAGGATAGAATCTTAGGAATCTTAACCTTGTCCCAAGGGAATCCTTTAGATTCACACCAACAGATATATTTTTTCCAAATTTTGTGGTAAATCTTTCTAGTTACAGGCTTTCTGGCCTGAACAAGAGTATCAATAACAGAATCTGAGAACCCTCGCTTCGATAAGATCAAGCGTTCAATCTCCAAGCAGTCAGCTGGAGTGAGACCAGATTCGGATGTTCGAACGGACCTTGAACAAGAAGGTCTCGTCTCAAAGGTAGCTTCCATGGTGGAGCCGATGACATATTCACCAGATCTGCATACCAAGTCCTGCGTGGCCACGCAGGAGCTATCAAGATCACCGACGCCCTTTCCTGATTGATCCTGGCTACCAGCCTGGGGATGAGAGGAAACGGCGGGAATACATAAGCTAGTTTGAAGGTCCAAGGTGCTACTAGTGCATCCACTAGAGCCGCCTTGGGATCCCTGGATCTGGACCCGTAGCAAGGAACTTTGAAGTTCTGACGAGAGGCCATCAGATCCATGTCTGGAATGCCCCACAGTTGAGTGACTTGGGCAAAGATTTCCGGATGGAGTTCCCACTCCCCCGGATGCAATGTCTGACGACTCAGAAAATCCGCTTCCCAATTTTCCACTCCTGGGATGTGGATAGCAGACAGGTGGCAGGAGTGAGACTCCGCCCATAGAATGATTTTGGTCACTTCTTCCATCGCCAGGGAACTCCTTGTTCCCCCCTGATGGTTGATGTACGCAACAGTTGTCATGTTGTCTGATTGAAACCGTATGAACTTGGCCCTCGCTAGCTGAGGCCAAGCCTTGAGAGCATTGAATATCGCTCTCAGTTCCAGAATATTTATCGGTAGAAGAGATTCTTCCCGAGACCAAAGACCCTGAGCTTTCAGGGATCCCCAGACCACGCCCCAGCCCATCAGACTGGCGTCGGTCGTGACAATGACCCACTCTGGTCTGCGGAAGGTCATCCCTTGTGACAGGTTGTCCAGGGACAGCCACCAACGGAGTGAGTCTCTGGTCCTCTGATTTACTTGTATCCTCGGAGACAAGTTTGTATAGTCCCCATTCCACTGACTGAGCATGCACAGTTGTAATGGTCTTAGATGAATGCGCGCAAAAGGAACTATGTCCATTGCCGCTACCATCAAACCTATCACTTCCATGCACTGCGCTATGGAAGGAAGAGGAACGGAATGAAGTATCCGACAAGAGTCTAGAAGTTTTGTTTTTCTGGCCTCTGTCAGAAAAATCCTCATTTCTAAGGAGTCTATTATTGTCCCCAAGAAGGGAACCCTTGTTGACGGAGATAGAGAACTCTTTTCCACGTTCACTTTCCATCCGTGAGATCTGAGAAAGGCCAGGACAATGTCCGTGTGAGCCTTTGCTTGAGGAAGGGACGACGCTTGAATCAGAATGTCGTCCAAGTAAGGTACTACAGCAATGCCCCTTGGTCTTAGCACAGCTAGAAGGGACCCTAGTACCTTTGTGAAAATCCTTGGAGCAGTGGCTAATCCGAAAGGAAGCGCCACGAACTGGTAATGCTTGTCCAGGAATGCGAACCTTAGGAACCGATGATGTTCCTTGTGGATAGGAATATGTAGATACGCATCCTTTAAATCCACCGTGGTCATGAATTGACCTTCCTGGATGGAAGGAAGAATTGTTCGAATGGTTTCCATTTTGAACGATGGAACCTTGAGAAACTTGTTTAAGATCTTGAGATCTAAGATTGGTCTGAACGTTCCCTCTTTTTTGGGAACTATGAACAGATTGGAGTAGAACCCCATCCCTTGTTCTCCTAATGGAACAGGATGAATCACTCCCATTTTTAACAGGTCTTCTACACAACATAAGAATGCCTGTCTTTTTATGTGGTCTGAAGACAACTGAGACCTGTGGAACCTCCCCCTTGGGGGAAGCCCCTTGAAATCCAGAAGATAACCTTGGGAGACTATTTCTAGCGCCCAAGGATCCAGAACATCTCTTGCCCAAGCCGGAGCGAAGAGAGAGAGTCTGCCCCCCACCAGATCCGGTCCCGGATCGGGGGCCAACATTTCATGCTGTCTTGGTAGCAGTGGCAGGTTTCTTGGCCTGCTTTCCCTTGTTCCAGCCTTGCATTGGTCTCCAAGCTGGCTTGGCTTGAGAAGTATTACCCTCTTGCTTAGAGGACGTAGCACTTTGGGCTGGTCCGTTTCTACGAAAGGGACGAAAATTAGGTTTATTTTTGGCCTTGAAAGGCCGATCCTGAGGAAGGGCGTGGCCCTTACCCCCAGTGATATCAGAGATAATCTCTTTCAAGTCAGGGCCAAACAGCGTTTTCCCCTTGAAAGGAATGTTAAGTAGCTTGTTCTTGGAAGACGCATCAGCTGACCAAGATTTCAACCAAAGCGCTCTGCGCGCCACAATAGCAAACCCAGAATTCTTAGCCGCTAACCTAGCCAATTGCAAAGTGGCGTCTAGGGTGAAAGAATTAGCCAATTTGAGAGCATTGATTCTGTCCATAATCTCCTCATAAGGAGGAGAATCACTATCGACCGCCTTTACCAGCTCATCGAACCAGAAACACGCGGCTGTAGCGACAGGGACAATGCATGAAATTGGTTGTAGAAGGTAACCCTGCTGAACAAACATCTTTTTAAGTAAACCTTCTAATTTTTTATCCATAGGATCTTTGAAAGCACAACTATCTTCTATGGGTATAGTGGTGCGTTTGTTTAAAGTGGAAACCGCTCCCTCGACCTTGGGGACTGTCTGCCATAAGTCCTTTCTGGGGTCGACCATAGGAAACAATTTTTTAAATATGGGGGGAGGGACGAAAGGAATACCGGGCCTTTCCCATTCTTTATTTACAATGTCCGCCACCCGCTTGGGTATAGGAAAAGCTTCTGGGAGCCCCGGGACCTCTAGGAACTTGTCCATTTTACATAGTTTCTCTGGGATGACCAACTTGTCACAATCATCCAGAGTGGATAATACCTCCTTAAGCAGAATGCGGAGATGTTCCAACTTAAATTTAAACGTAATCACATCAGGTTCAGCTTGTTGAGAAATGTTCCCTGAATCAGTAATTTCTCCCTCAGACAAAACCTCCCTGGCCCCATCAGACTGGTTTAGGGGCCCTTCAGAACCATTATTATCAGCGTCGTCATGCTCTTCAGTATCTAAAACAGAGCAGTCGCGCTTACGCTGATAAGTGTGCATTTTGGCTAAAATGTTTTTGACAGAATTATCCATTACAGCCGTTAATTGTTGCATAGTAAGGAGTATTGGCGCGCTAGATGTACTAGGGGCCTCCTGAGTGGGCAAGACTTGTGTAGACGAAGGAGGGAATGATGCAGTACCATGCTTACTCCCCTCACTTGAGGAATCATCTTGGGCATCATTGTCATTGTCACATAAATCACATTTATTTAAATGAGAAGGAACTCTGGCTTCCCCACATTCAGAACACAGTCTATCTGGTAGTTCAGACATGTTAAACAGGCTTAAACTTGATAACAAAGTACAAAAAACGTTTTAAAATAAAACCGTTACTGTCACTTTAAATTTTAAACTGAACACACTTTATTACTGCAATTGCGAAAAAATATGAAGGAATTGTTCAAAATTCACCAAAATTTCACCACAGTGTCTTAAAGCCTTAAAAGTATTGCACACCAAATTTGGAAGCTTTAACCCTTAAAATAACGGAACCGGAGCCGTTTTTAACTTTAACCCCTTTACAGTCCCTGGTATCTGCTTTGCTGAGACCCAACCAAGCCCAAAGGGGAATACGATACCAAATGACGCCTTCAGAAAGTCTTTTCTATGTATCAGAGCTCCTCACACATGCGACTGCATGTCATGCCTCTCAAAAACAAGTGCGCAACACCGGCGCGAAAATGAGGCTCTGCCTATGATTTGGGAAAGCCCCTAAAGAGAAAGGTGTCTAAAAAAGTGCCTGCCGATATAATCTTATCAAAATACCCAGATTAAATGATTCCTCAAGGCTAAATATGTGTTAATAATGAATCGATTTAGCCCAGAAAAAGTCTACAGCCTTAATAAGCCCTTGTGAAGCCCTTATTTACAATCTTAATAAACATGGCTTACCGGATCCCATAGGGAAAATGACAGCTTCCAGCATTACATCGTCTTGTTAGAATGTGTCATACCTCAAGCAGCAAGAGACTGCTCACTGTTCCCCCAACTGAAGTTAATTCCTCTCAACAGTCCTGTGTGGAACAGCCATGGATTTTAGTAACGGTTGCTAAAATCATTTTCCTCATACAAACAGAAATCTTCATCTCTTTTCTGTTTCTGAGTAAATAGTACATACCAGCACTATTTTAAAATAACAAACTCTTGATTGAATAATAAAAACTACAGTTAAACACTAAAAAACTCTAAGCCATCTCCGTGGAGATGTTGCCTGTACAACGGCAAAGAGAATGACTGGGGTAGGCGGAGCCTAGGAGGGATCATGTGACCAGCTTTGCTGGGCTCTTTGCCATTTCCTGTTGGGGAAGAGAATATCCCACAAGTAAGGATGACGCCGTGGACCGGACACACCTATGTTGGAGAAACAGATATTTTCGTCTGAAAGTGTAAAAATCTAACCATTACTTGGCGAGGGGGATTACCCCTCTCCATGAGCCTCTCTGGTCCAATTCTATGGGCCCTTTCAACACTACCCTTAAATAGAGAAGGCTCCATACCCAATAAAACAGGGAGAGTGTTCTCCACAAAGGTGAGGAGCTCATTGTTCTTCACGGTTTCTGGTAGACCTACTAGGCGCAAGTTATTGCGTCTGGATCTGTTTTCAAGATCCTCTAGACGTTGATGCAGTATAATATTTTGAAGATTTAAGTCTTCCAGCTTTTTAGAATTGGTAACAGAGCCATCCTCAAGTTCAGAGACCCTCTCCTCTACTTCAAGCATTCTTGCTGAGAATTGTTTAAGTTCACCAGAGATGCTGTCTACGCCCTTTTGAAGACTTTCTATTTTTGGTAGAAAAAGTGAAGATATTTGTTGAACTATAATGTGCGTTTCATTCACATTTACATTCATACCTGGGGAAGCTGGTTGTGCAGCGATCTGAATTTCAGAGTTTTGTTTAGCCCTTCTATCACTCATTTTACCTTTTGAGGTCATTTTGGATGAATCCAAATATTTATCCATACAGGCCACTGCACAATCCGTGCGACAACCCAGACAGAGGGAGAGGAAAAAAATAAAAAATAAATAATAATTCTGCAGTTGTCTGTGCCTCAACAGGCGCTTTAGCAATGATTTTATACTTTTTGCTTTTTGTCCTTTTGTCTAGCCGTCATGACTGAGAGTGGGGTTGGGAGTGACCGTGAGAAGAAATAAAAAAAATAAAAAAAAAATAATAAATAATTGATATCCGTATACTTGTGAATTTATGTGATAGTGAAGGTGAGGGAAGGATGAGGGGAATTATCGAGCGATTCCTTAAGTGATTAGGAGGGGAGTGAGGGGAAGGAAAAAGGAAGTGAAGTGAGGTGGGGGAGGAGAAAAAAAAAAAACAAAAAAAAAAAACGCACAACCGTGAATTCAGTGAGCGAGGACAGTCATGACGTAGGCAAAAAAGAAAAACAGTTTTAATATGAAATTGTCTGTTTTTTGTCTCAAGTCGCCAGCCTTTTATCCCGTCAGATAATTATTTAATTATTGTTCTGCTTGTATAGAAGGGTGAGAGTAAATTAATCTAAGGCCCTGATATACTTCCAATCTCCTTGTTAATAAGCAGTAAATAAATGGGCAAGTTGATCTTGTAAGATATTTATCTTCTATTAAGAACTGTGCAGACTATAAGCCTGTTTCGAATCTGGCTAATAAAAAAAAAAAAAAAAAGACCTTTAAATATATATTTAGCTAGGATATAGAATCTCCTAATATAATGGTTGATTTATATATCTCTATGTCCATCAATTACAGTAATTACAATCTGCTACCCTTAGCTAAGGACTATTACTTATTGTGGTTTATAGCTAACAAATATTCAATTATATAAGTTTTGTAAGAGGACAAAAATGAGAAAACATTAAATTCAAAACAAACTTATTCATAGCATATTTGTCTAAGAATTTAGACACCACCTAGAATCACCATGTGCTTATATCTAACCAAGTTGAATTTGGTAATACATTTTTCAGTATAAGACTAGCACAAATCACTATTACACTGCAGAAACATATTGTTCACTTCTTAACTAATACAGAAATAGTATTTTTCAACCTGCTATCTGCAGGTGCTACTAGCACAGATGAAATAGGCAGTTCCTGTAGTTTAAATAACTTAATGTCACTAGGCTCCTCTTCTCAGTTATATTCCTTGCTGCCTGTGTCAAATAATAAAGAGAAAAAAAATATTGCAGTACCTTACAGTGAGTTCATACCCTGTTCACTGTGATGAATATGCAGCTTCCATTCAAGACTTCTGTTCCCTGGAACTTGTGAGCAGGAACCTAGGGTATACCACTTTGTAATAAACCAGGCTGAAAGCTCAGCTTATCCCAGTAATGATTTCCTGCAGTACTGCTAGGGGAAGCCTAGTTTACGATAATTTTGCTTTCCAGTGGTAAAGGTTGCAATCCTATACTCCTTTCACACTGCTTCAGTAGGAGGGGGAACAAAAGAAAACAGTTCCAAGTCCCTAATTGAGAGCAGGCAGAAAAATAGTACAGAGAGGCTCCCCAGACACCGGTATCAGAGCCTTCCTATACGCTGAACAGGCTCCCTTACATTCCCGGTGATTGATGGCGAGGATATTAGAATCGTCAGTGAGTCACTCTTGATCCTGCTGTTGCCTAAGGTTCCCTCATGCAGCACCGGTAGGGGGGAGAATCCTTAGGTATCCTTAGGTATGAGAAAACCTGCTGTCAAGCTTCAGCATGTATAAGGCCAGGTAGAGACTTCTGATGTTTCAGCCCACTAAAGCTGCTCCAGGCAGGTAGTGTGCTCTTCTTCTTTACCGCTTGTATCCTCAGGGGAGCTGATCCTTTCTCCTTTACAAGCAGAGCACACCGTCTCTATAGCAAGTGGCTTTTGAGCCTGAGTGTCCGTCACAATTAAGACCAGGAGAAGCCGACACAGAGCTGATGGTAGGAGCCCAGACAGGTCGTTATCATTGTATTCAACTGCTAGATATTTGGCAGATTAGTGTTGTCAGGCTCCGATCCGATATTCCAAGAGCCTTCTGCAGCTCTCTATGTGGCGCTCATACCCCTCCGTATGGACACTAGTAGGCTGAGTCAAGTTAAGGTTGTTCCTGCAGTTGCAGCCTCTTCTGTGTATTCCTCTATACCCTTCTGTTCTCAATGGCAATTTTCTGATGCCGCGCTCGTGAGTGTATAGCACAACGGCTATAGGTTTTATTCTCTGAGCTTCTACTCACAGCGGTCTTATTTCAGCACGGTACACAAAGGTGTGTATAGTCTATCCCCTCTCACGCAGCACCGGTGGGAGAGGGGAGACAACAGCAGAGCCAATCGCCTGTTTCTTTTTACATCCACACCTATGGCGGTCCTACAGTCCCACAAGGTTGCTTTTCAGTGCGATGTTAGCACTGCGGGTCCGTTGACTATCTTACGGTCTAACAGTCAGCTGCCCTGGTTCTAGGGTTTGGGCGCGAGTTCCTCCGCCAAGAGCTGATTTGGAGTTCACAGAGCTAGCGCTGCACACCTGCTGCACACTTGCGCATAGTCTCCACCCCCGGACCTTCACAATGAAGATATGTTAACAAACAGCCCATCCCCTGTTCCTGCAAAGGAACTGGATCATTCCAGACAGATTGAAGAAAAGCATGAGCTACAGAACTCCTTGGAACATTGGACAGAAAAAAAAAACCTTCCTCTGGGAGGCCTTGTTCTGAATCCAAATCAATATCCCTGAGAAATAATATTCTGAACCCAGGGAACTGGGACATACTAAACCAAGCCTCCTGAAAGAGGTTTAATCTGCCCCCTACCAGGACTACTGGATCGGGCCGCACCTTCATGCGGTTTTAGAAGCAGGAACAGACTTGTTCCAGTTAGCATTAGGCCTCCACACTGAACCAGAGGAACTTTACTTTTGAACAGAGGAGTCAGTTTTCAGTTCTTTATTCTGATGAAAGAAACAAAAACAATTAGGAACTTTACATTTCCCTTTAGACTTCCTGTTTTGAGAAAGAAAAGCTTCTTTACCCCCAGTAATATTAGAAATAATAAAATCTAAATCAGACTCAAATAACTTCTTCCCTTGAAAAGAAAGAGACAATCTCAATTTAGACACCATATCAACATTCCAGGTATTTAAGCCACAAAGCCCCCCTTGCAATAAATTTTCATAATATCAAACACAGCACCACAAATAAAAGAATTTGCACTCTGAAGCAAACTTAATAGACAACAATCAGTAAGTAGAAGCAGCAGCTATATTATTAATAGAAATAGCTGGCCTGAGAATATAACCAGTATATATAAAGGCCCTTATATGAAAGGATTCTAACTTCCTGTTTAAAGGGTCCTAAACGTGAAAGCCAATCCCAGCAGTTGTGAAACGCTAGGATTGACCATTGAAACAAATAAAGTGTACTTTCATTCATGAAGTATAACATACTACATGCCGAAAGCTCCTTTATTTGTTTCAAGTTATCACCGCTCTGAGGTGCTAAGGCAGCCCACAGCAGATCGTTTTTTTGCTAAGAGGTGACGTTTTCATTTCTTAGCCAATAGCCGTTAGCTGAGAAGTTATACTTCAAGTCCCCGTTATTTGTTTCAATAGTCAATCCAAGCGTTTCACAAATGCTAGGGTTGACTTTCACTTTAAAGGAAGTACTGTCTTCCAAAGGAATAGTAGCACGTTTAGCTAGTGTGTAAATAGCCCCATCCACTTTTGGAACTGTTTTCCATAACTCTTGATTAGCAGCAGGTAAAGAATATAACTTTTTCAACTTTGCAGAAGGATTAAGACACACACTTGGCTTAGACCATTCCCTAGCAATCATGTCAGAGACAGCATCAGGCACAGGGAAAACCTCAGGGAGATTAACAACAGTTTTAAAAACAGAATTTACCCTAAGAAACTGCATTAGATTGGTCTGTATGCATCAACAAATCTAAACATGAGCCACATAAATGAGCTGAAGAAGGCACTTCATATTTTTTATAATAAGCACACATAATAATGGTAGAAAGGTGATCATGAGAACAGAAGTCTGCTGCTCCATTATAGCATATAGCAACGCAATGCAATTAACATTATAAAACCTCTTAAGAAAGCTCTTGAGGAAAGGAAATAATTTACCCCCGCCTAAGCAGCTTACAGAGACAATGCATGCTAAGCCAAGCTGAGCATAGTAGAAAACATTGTCCAACTCACGCCAAACAACTGACTGTTTAAATGGCAAAGAGCACGCAAAAACACAAATTGTGCATAACCGAGAAAACGTGCGCTAACCCAATGTGCGTGCATCAACGCTTGGACATGCACCAACCCGACAGAGAAAACCTGGTGCACAAAACTAACCTTTAACTCCTAGAAGGCTCAAGGACGTGCGCTAACCTGATGAGAGTAAACCCGACATGCGCAAACCCGGTACGGGAAAAAACATAATTTATGTAAGAACTTACCTGATAAATTCATTTCTTTCATATTGGCAAGAGTCCATGAGCTAGTGACGTATGGGATATACAATCCTACCAGGAGGGGCAAAGTTTCCCAAACCTCAAAATGCCTATAAATACACCCCTCACCACACCCACAATTCAGTTTAACGAATAGCCAAGCAGTGGGGTGATAAAGAAAGGCGTAAAAAGCATCAACAAAAGAAATTTGGAAATAATTGTGCTTTATACAAAAAATCATAACCACCATAAAAAAAACTCCACGCAAGAGTCACTAGAGAGGGAGGGATAAAAATAAAAACAGCCAATTTCCGCTGAAAAAATTAATCCACAACCCAAAAAAAGAAATAAGTTTATTTTCATAAATGAAAGAAAAAAAATCAAATCAAAAGCAGAAGAATCAAACTGAAACAGCTGCCTGAAGAACTTTTCTACCAAAAACTGCTTCCGAAGAAGCATATAGATCAAAACGGTAGAATTTAGTAAATGTATGCAGAGAGGACCAAATTGCTGCTTTGCAAATCTGATCAACTGAAGCTTCATTTTTAAAGGCCCACGAAGTAGAGACTGATCTAGTAGAATGAGCTGCAATTCTCTGAGGCGGGGCCTGACCCGACTCAGAATAAGCTTGATGAATCAAATGTTTCAACCAAGAAGCCAAATAAATAGCAGAAGCCTTCTGACCTTTCCTAGGACCAGAACATAAAACAAATAGACTGGAAGTATTCCTGAAATCATTAGTAGCTTCCACATAATATTTCAAAGCTCTTACCACATCCAAATAATTCTTAGGATTAGGACACAAAGAAAGGACAACAATTTCTATATTAATGTTGTTAGAATTCACAACCTTAGGTAAAAATTGAAAAGAAGTCTGCAAAACTGCCTTATCCTGATGAAAAATCAGAAAAGGAGACTCACAAGAAAGAGCAGATAGCTCAGAAACTCTTCTAGCAGTAGAGATAGCCAAAAGGAACAACACTTTCCAAGAAAGTAATTTAATGTCCAAAGAATGCATAGGCTCAAATGGAGCCTGTAAAGCCTTTAGAACCAAATTAAGACTCCAAGGAGGAGAAATTGATTTAATGACAGGCTTAATATGAACTAAAGCCTGTACAAAACAGTGAATATCAGGAAGTATAGCAATCTTTCTGTGAAATAAAACAGAAAGAGCAGAGATTTGTCCCTTCAAGGAACTTGCAGACAAACCCTTATCCAAACCATCCTGAAGAAACTGTAAACTTCTAGGAATTCTAAAAGAATGCCAAGAGAATTTATGAGAAGAACACCATGAAATGTAAGTCTTCCAAACTCTATAATAAATCTTTCTAGAGACAGATTTACGAGCTTGTAACATAGTATTAATCACTGAGTCAGAGAAACCTCTATGACTAAGCACTAAGCGTTCAATTTCCATACCTTCAAATTTAATGATTTGAGATCCTGATGGAAAAACGGACCTTGAGACAGTAGGTCTGGCCTTAACGGAAGTGGCCAAGGCTGGCAACTGGACATCCGAACCAGATCCGCATTAAAAAAACCTGTGTGGCCATGCTGGAGCCACCAGCAACACAAAAGACTGTTCCATGATGATTTTGGAGATCACTCTTGGAAGGAGAACTAGAGGCGGGAAAATGTAAGCAGGATGATAACACCAAGGAAGTGTCAGCGCATCCACTGCTTCCGCCTAAACATCCCTGGACCTGGACAGGTATCTGGGAAGTTTCTTGTTTAGATGAGAGGCCATGATATCTATCTCTGGAAGACCCCACATCTGAACAATCTGAGAAAACACATCTGGATGGAGAGACCACTCCCCTGGATGTAAAGTCTGACGGCTGAGATAATCCGCCTCCCAATTGTCTACACCTGGGATATCCACCGCAGAGATTAGACAGGAGCTGGATTCCGCCCAAGCAAATATCCGAGATACTTCTTTCATAGCTTGGGGACTGGGAGTCCCACCCTGATGATTGACATATGCCACTGTTGTGATATTGTCTGTCTGAAAACAAATGAACGGTTCTCTCTTTAACAGAGGCCAAAACTGAAGAGCTCTGAGAATTGCACGGAGTTCTAAAATATTTATTGGTAATCTCGCCTCTTGAGATTTCCAAATCCCTTGTGCTGTCAGAGATCCCCAAACAGCTCCTAAACCAAAAAGACTCGCATCTGTTGTGATCACAGTACATGTTGGCCGAACAAAAGAAGCCCCTTGAACTAAACGATGGTGATCTATCCACCACGTCAGAGAGTGTTGCACATTGGGATTTAAGGATATTAATTGTGATATCTTTGTATAATCCCTGCACCATTGATTCAGCATACAAAGCTGTAGAGGTCTCATGTGAAAACGAGCAAAGGGGATCTCGTCCGATGCTGCAGTCATGAGACCTAAAACTTCCATGCACATAGCCACTGAAGGGAATGACTGAGACTGAAGGTGCCGGCAGGCTGCAACCAATTTTAAACGTCTCTTGTCTGTTAGAGACAGAGTCATGGACACTGAATCTATCTGGAAGCCTAAAAAGGTGACCCTTGTCTGAGGAATCAAGAAACTTTTTGGTAAATTGATCCTCCAACCATGTTTCCGAAGAAACAACACTAGTTGATTCATGTGAGATTCTGCAGTATGTAAAGACTGAGCTAGTACCAAGATATCGTCCAAATAAGGAAACACCGCAATACCCTGTTCTCTGATTACAGAGAGTAGGGCACCTAAAACCTTTGAAAAGATTCTTGGAGCTGTTGCTAGGCCAAATGGAAGAGCAACAAATTGATAATGCTTGTCTAGAAAAGAGAATCTCAGAAACTGATAGTGTTCTGGATGAATCGGAATATGAAGGTATGCATCCTGCAAGTCTATTGTGGACATATAATGTCCTTGCTGAACAAAAGCCAGGATAGTCCTTATAGTCACCATCTTGAAAGTTGGTACTCTTACATAACGATTCAAAATTCTCAGATCCAGAACTTGTCTGAATAAATTTTCCTTCTTTGGGACAATGAATAGATTTGAATAAAACCCCAAACCTTGTTCCTGAAAAGGAACTGGAATGATTACCCCTGAAGACTCCAGATCTGAAACACCCTTCAGGAAAGCCTGAGCTTTTACTGGATTTGTTGGGATACGTGAGAGAAAGAATCTTCTCACAGGAGGTCTTACTCTGAATCCTATTCGATACCCTTGAGAGACAAGGCTCTGAATCCATTGATTTTGGACAGAATTTATCCAGATATCCTTGAAAATCTTTAATCTGCCCCCATACCAGCTGAGCTGGAATGAGGGCCGCACCTTCATGCGGACTTAGGGGCTGACTTTGGTTTCCTAAATGGCTTGGATGAAGGCTTCCAATTGGAAACAGATTCCTTGGGGGAAGGATTAAGTTTTTGTTCCTTATTTTGACGAAAGGAACGAAAACGGTTAGAAGCCTTAGATTTACCCTTAGGTTTTTTATCCTGAGGCAGAAAAACTCCCTTTCCCCCAGTGACAGTTGAAATAATAGAATCCAACTGAGAAACAAATAAATGATTACCTTGGAAAGAGATAGTAATCTAGATTTAGATGTCATATCAGCATTCCAAGATTTAAGCCACAAAGCTCTTCTAGCTAAAATAGCTAAAGACATGGATCTAACATCAATTTTGATAATATCAAAAATGGCATCACAAATAAAATGATTAGCATGTTGCAGTAAGCGAATAATGCTAGATATGTCAGAATCCAATTCTTGTTGCGCTAAATTCTCCAACCAGAAGGTTGATGCAGCCGCATCATCAGCCAAAGAAATTGCAGGTCTGAGAAGATGACCTGAATATAAAACATAAAAAGTAAAAGCAGGAATAGAGGCGCCAATGGTGCAGGTAAATGGTGGTACAGGTATCACTAATAGCCCAGTGTACACAGGGTACTCACATTTATGGAAGGCACTCACTTGTACCTATAGAGACAGGCTGGATATTAACAGCAATCCAGCTAGCTGATCCAGGGTGAGCTGGCTGGTTCGTGGGTGTTTAGAGTGTAGGTACTCTAAAGTAGCATAGCAGGGCGGTACCACATATAACACTGAGAGTGGATTTATATAAAATAAATGAATTTATTTAAAACATATAAAAAGGTTTACCACTCAAAGAATATAATTGGTACATCAGGAATACATGCAACGCGTTTCTCAGTTAAAAACTGTTTCCTCAGGCATGTTTTTACACAGATATTTACTCCTTATATAGGGCTATGCTACTAAACAACACCCACAGCCCACCCCCAACAATTGACATGACACAGACCAATCAGTGTCCCTCATTCAAAATGTTTCCACCCCTGGAGTGATATGAGCACCTAAATACTTGGAGAGGGATGTATTTACTTGTAAAATATATAGACGCCCTTGCTGCTTCTTAAATTTTGTATATATGTGTGTAAATATTTCGTAGTGGCATGGTATTTTAGTGGCCGATATTTGATGGAAACTAATGTTCGTCAATACTGTGTTCTAATTGGATGTCCCAGCCGTCAATCATCGTGTATTAGTTGTACCTGTGCTACTCGCTTCTGATTCGTCTATTTAGCCGTCAATACTGTGTTCTAATTGGATGTCCCAGCCGTCAATCATCATGTATTAGTCGACCCTGTGCTACTCGCTTATGATTCGTCTATATAGCCGTCAGTCAAAGATTCTGGTCACTTGTTGCTAGTAAGTGTAGTGTCCAATGGATAGGCTAATTTCAGGCGTGCCCCCATTTTGCTGTCCTCAGTAGTACACTACAGTGTGCGCCCATCGAGGGAATCTTATTGGTTACTGCGTAATGTTTGTAACCGGTGTGTCCCATTGGTTCTAATGCAGGTTGTTGTATTGAACAGGGATCATTATTGGTCAGCGGGTAATGTCAACAAAGAGCCCTATTGGTTGTGCCCCGGAAAATATCGGTATCTACAAAATGATATTGTTAAATCTGTGAATGGATCTGAATAAATATAAATGCAAATAGAGTGAATAATCTAATGATCAACGTTATTTAAGCAGTGATCGTATAAATAAATAGCGCAATAAATTTGCTGAAGTTAAGTTAATACTTAATACTTTCCACCCTGTTGTAGGGGAGATCGCCCGAGATAGGGGGTTATCTCAGTAGACTTAGAGCCCTCTGACCCATAGACTGGACACCTGAGATATTTGGTGTAGCCCCTGTTTAGATTGGATAAATGTATTATATTAATATACCTCATGACTCATAGACTGGATACGTGTGATCTGATAAATGTATCATATTAATATAATTTACACTTACAGTGTTTATGTTTTACTGACCAAACAATAGGCTCCTATTGGTGCACTATATTCACACAAAAATGATCACTTTCATTTACACATTATTACCTTTTAATAGAACACTAGCATCTTCATATGTAAGATTTAATTACACTAGCACAACCCATTATGGGTCTTTACATCACATAGATTCTAATCTGATTGTAGGTGTTTTATGAATTAAATGGTGACTATACATATATGATTATGAGGTTCACTCATCACTTATACCTCAATTACAGCCATCGGTATTCATCGATGTTATGGATGCACAAATAATGTGCCAAAAAATATTTTCACTTAGTCTTTTCTTCTTTTTTTTTTTGCGTTATGCATTCACACACATATCACTTATTAAATTAACTTAACTTCAGCAAATTTATTGCGCTATTTATTTATACGATCACTGCTTAAATAACGTTGATCATTAGATTATTCACTCTATTTGCATTTATATTTATTCAGATCCATTCACAGATTTAACAATATCATTTTGTAGATACCGATATTTTCCGGGGCACAACCAATAGGGCTCTTTGTTGACATTACCCGCTGACCAATAATGATCCCTGTTCAATACAACAACCTGCATTAGAACCAATGGGACACACCGGTTACAAACATTACGCAGTAACCAATAAGATTCCCTCGATGGGCGCACACTGTAGTGTACTACTGAGGACAGCAAAATGGGGGCACGCCTGAAATTAGCCTATCCATTGGACACTACACTTACTAGCAACAAGTGACCAGAATCTTTGACTGACGGCTATATAGACGAATCATAAGCGAGTAGCACAGGGTCGACTAATACATGATGATTGACGGCTGGGACATCCAATTAGAACACAGTATTGACGGCTAAATAGACGAATCAGAAGCGAGTAGCACAGGTACAACTAATACACGATGATTGACGGCTGGGACATCCAATTAGAACACAGTATTGACGAACATTAGTTTCCATCAAATATCGGCCACTAAAATACCATGCCACTACGAAATATTTACACACATATATACAAAATTTAAGAAGCAGCAAGGGCGTCTATATATTTTACAAGTAAATACATCCCTCTCCAAGTATTTAGGTGCTCATATCACTCCAGGGGTGGAAACATTTTGAATGAGGGACACTGATTGGTCTGTGTCATGTCAATTGTTGGGGGTGGGCTGTGGGTGTTGTTTAGTAGCATAGCCCTATATAAGGAGTAAATATCTGTGTAAAAACATGCCTGAGGAAACAGTTTTTAACTGAGAAACGCGTCGCATGTATTCCTGATGTACCAATTATATTCTTTGAGTGGTAAACCTTTTTATATGTTTTAAATAAATTCATTTATTTTATATAAATCCACTCTCAGTGTTATATGTGGTACCGCCCTGCTATGCTACTTTAGAGTACCTACACTCTAAACACCCACGAACCAGCCAGCTCACCCTGGATCAGCTAGCTGGATTGCTGTTAATATCCAGCCTGTCTCTATAGGTACAAGTGAGTGCCTTCCATAAATGTGAGTACCCTGTGTACACTGGGCTATTAGTGATACCTGTACCACCATTTACCTGCACCATTGGCGCCTCTATTCCTGCTTTTACTTTTTAGATTTCCTCCCACTGGATGCTGATAGAGAGCTGCCTCCCAGTTCAGCCAGCTGGATTGCTGTTAAAACCCAGCCTGTGTCCACTGGCACAACTGAGTGCCTTCTCATATTGTGAGTACCTAGTGTTCGCATATGTTTGTTATATCAAAAATCTCCATTGACCTGCACCATTGGCGCCTCTTTCTTGTTGCTTTTTCTGAATATAAAACATAATTTATGTAAGAACTTACCTGATAAATTCATTTCTTTCATATTAGCAAGAGTCCATGAGCTAGTGACGTATGGGATATACATTCCTACCAGGAGGGGCAAAGTTTCCCAAACCTTAAAATGCCTATAAATACACCCCTCACCACACCCACAATTCAGTTTAACGAACAGCCAAGAAGTGGGGTGATAAGAAAAGAGTGCGAAAGCATATAAAATAAGGAATTGGAATAATTGTGCTTTATACAAAAAAATCATAACCACCACAAAAAAGGGCGGGCCTCATGGACTCTTGCTAATATGAAAGAAATTAATTTATCAGGTAAGTTCTTACATAAATTATGTTTTCTTTCATGTAATTAGCAAGAGTCCATGAGCTAGTGACGTATGGGATAATGACTACCCAAGATGTGGATCTTTCCACACAAGAGTCACTAGAGAGGGAGGGATAAAATAAAGACAGCCAATTCCTGCTGAAAATAATCCACACCCAAAATAAAGTTTAATGAAAAACATAAGCAGAAGATTCAAACTGAAACCGCTGCCTGAAGTACTTTTCTACCAAAAACTGCTTCAGAAGAAGAAAATACATCAAAATGGTAGAATTTAGTAAAAGTATGCAAAGAGGACCAAGTTGCTGCTTTGCAAATCTGATCAACCGAAGCTTCATTCCTAAACGCCCAGGAAGAAGAAACTGACCTAGTAGAATGAGCTGTAATCCTCTGAGGCGGAGTTTTACCCGACTCAACATAGGCAAGATGAATTAAAGATTTCAACCAAGATGCCAAAGAAATGGCAGAAGCTTTCTGGCCTTTTCTAGAACCGGAAAAGATAACAAATAGACTAGAAGTCTTTCGGAAAGATTTAGTAGCTTCAACATAATATTTCAAAGCTCTAACAACATCCAAAGAATGTAACGATTTCTCCTTAGAATTCTTAGGATTAGGACATAAGGAACCACAATTTCTCTACTAATGTTGTTGGAATTCACAACTTTAGGTAAAAATTCAAAAGAAGTTCGCAACACCGCCTTATCCTGATGAAAAATCAGAAAAGGAGACTCACAAGAAAGAGCAGAAAATTCAGAAACTCTTCTGGCAGAAGAGATTGCCAAAAGGAACAAAACTTTCCAAGAAAGTAATTTAATGTCCAATGAATGCATAGGTTCAAACGGAGGAACTTGAAGAGCCCCCAGAACCAAATTCAAACTCCAAAGAGGAGAAATTGACTGAATGACAGGTTTTATACGAACCAAAGCTTGTACAAAACAATGAATATCAGGAAGAATAGCAATCTTTCTATGAAAAAAGAACAGAAAGAGCAGAGATTTGACCTTTCAAGGAACTTGCGGACAAACCCTTATCTAAACCATCCTGAAGAAACTGAAAAATTCTCGGTATTCTAAAAGAATACCAAAAAATGATGAGAAAGATACCAAGAAATATAAGTCTTCCAGACTCTATAATATATCTCTCTAGATACAGATTTACGCGCCTGTAACATAGTATTAATCACAGAGTCAGAGAAACCTCTTTGACCCAGAATCAAGCGTTCAATCTCCATACCTTTAAATTTAAGGATTTCAGATCCTGATGGAAAAAAGGACCTTGCGACAGAAGGTCTGGTCTTAACGGAAGAGTCCACGGTTGGCAAGAGGCCATCCGGACCAGATCCGCATACCAAAACCTGTGAGGCCATGCCGGAGCTACCAGCAGAACAAACGAGCATTCCTTCAGAATCTTGGAGATTACTCTTGGAAGAAAAACTAGAGGTGGAAAGATATAGGCAGGATGATACTTCCAAGGAAGTGAAAAATGCATCCACTGCCTCCGCCCGAGGATCCCGGGATCCGGACAGATACCAGGGAAGTTTCTTGTTTAGATGAGAAGCCATCAGATCTATTTCTGGGAGTTCCCACATTTGAACAATCTGAGGAAATACCTCTGGGTGAAGAGACCATTCGCCCAAGTGCAACGTTTGGCGACTGAGATAATCCGCTTTCCAATTGTCCATACCTGGGATATGAACCGCAGAGATTAGACAGGAGCTGGATTCCGCCCAAACCAAAATTCGAGATACTTCTTTCATAGCCAGAGGACTGTGAGTCCCTCCTTGATGATTGATGTATGCCACAGTTGTGACATTGTCTATCTGAAAACAAATGAACAACTCTCTCTTCAGAAGAGGCCAAGACTGAAGAGCTCTGAAAATTGCACGGAGTTCCAAAATATTGATCGGAAATCTCACCTCCTGAGATTCCCAAACCCCTTGTGCCGTCAGATACCCCCACACAGCTCCCCAACCTGTAAGACTTGCATCTGTTGAGATTATAGTCCAGGTCGGAAGAACAAAGAAGCCCCCCGAACTAAACGATGGTGATCTGTCCACCATGTCAGAGAGTGTCGTAAAATCGGTTTAAAGATATTAATTGAGATATCTTTGAGTAATCCCTGCACCATTGGTTCAGCATACAGAGCTGAAGAGGTCGCATGTGAAAACGAGCAAAGGAGATCGCATCTGATGCGGCAGTCCTAAGACCTAACATTTCCATGCATAAGGCTACCAAAGGGAATGATTGTGACTGAAGGTTTTGACAAGCTGATATCAATGTTAAACTTCTCTTGTCTGACAAGGACAGAGTCATAGACACTGAATCTATCTAGAAACCTAAAAAGGTTACCCTTGTCTGAGGAATCAATGAACTGATTGGTAAATTGATCCTCCAACCATGAACTTGAAGAAACAACACAACTCGATTCGTATGAGATTCTTCGAAAATGAGAAGACTGAGCAAGTACCAAGATATCGTACAAATAAGGAAATACCAAAACCCTGTTCTCTGATTACAGAAAGAAGGGCACCGAGAACCTTTGAAAAATTCTTGGAACTGAGGCTAGGCCAAACGGTAGAGCCACAAAACTGGTAATGCTTGTCTAAAAAGAGAATCTCAGATACTAAAAGTGATCTGGAAGAATCGGAATATGCAGATACACATCCTGTAAATCTATTGTAGACATATAATGCCCTTGCTAAAAGGCAGGATAGTCCTACAGTAACCATCTTGAATGTTGGTATCCTAACATAACGATTCAATAATGATAGATCCGGAACTGGTCTGAAGGAATTGACCTTCTTTGGTACAATGAAGAGATAAAATAAAACCCCAGCCCCTGTTCCAGAACTGGAACTGGCATAATTACTCCAGCCAACTCTAGATCTGAAACACATTTCAGAAATGCTGAGCCTTGCTGTGTTAACTGGGACACGGGAAAGAAAAAAATCTCTTAGCAGGAGGCCTTAACTTGAAGCCAATTCTGTACCTTTCTAAAACAATGTTCTGAAACCAGAGATTGAGAACGGAATTGAACCAAATTTCTTTGAAGAAAATGTAATCTGCCCCATACCAGCTGAGCTGGAATAAGGGCCGCACCTTCATAGGTACTTAGGAGCTGGCTATAGGTTTCTATTAGGCTTGGATATATTCCAAACTGGAAATAGTTTCCAAACTGATACCGCTCCTGAGGATGAAGGATCAGGTTTTTGTTCCTTGTTGTGAGGAAAGGAACGAAAATGATTATTTACCCTGGAAAGAAAGGGAAAGCAAAGTTGACTTTAGAAGACATATCAGCATTCCAAGTTTAATCCATAAAGCTTTTCTAGCTAAAATAGCTAGAGACATATACCTGACATCAACTCTAATGATATCAAAAGATGGTATCACCAATAAAATTATTAGCATGTTATAGAATAATAATAATGCTATAAAATTATGATCTGTTACTTGTTGCGCTAAAACTTCTAACCAAAAAGTTGAAGCTGCAGCAACATCCGCTAAAAATATAGCAGGTCTAAGAAGATTACCTGAACATAAGTAAGCTTTTCTTAGAAAGGATTCAATTTTCCTATCTAAAGGATCCTTAAAATGAAGTACTATCTGCCGTAGGAATAGTAGTACATTAGCAGGAGTAGAGACAGCCCCATAACCTTAGGGATTTTTGTCCCAAAAAACTCTAATCTGTCAGATGGCACAGGATATAATTGCTTAAACGTCTAGAAGGAGTAAATAAATTACCCAAATTATTCCATTCCCTGGAAATTACTTTAGAAATAGCATCAGGGAGATTAAACACTTCTGGAATAACTACAGGAGATTTAAAAACCTTATTTAAACGTTTAGATTTAGTATCAAGAGGACCAGAATCCTCTATTTCTAATGCAATTAATACTTCTTTAAGTAAAGAACGAATAAATTCCATCTTGAACAAATACAAAGATTTATCAGCATCAACCTCTGAGACAGAAACCTCTGAACCAGAAGAACCATTATCAGTATCAGAATGATGATGTTCATTTAAAAATTCATCTGAAAAAAGAGAAGTTTTAAAAGACTTTTATGTATACTAGAAGGAGAAATAACAGACATAGCCTTCTTAATAAAATCTCTTATGTTATCAGGAACATTCTGAAAATTAGATGTTGACGGAACAGCAACAGGTAATGTAACAGTACTAAAGGAAATTTTATCTGCATTAATAAGTTTGACATGACATGCAATACAAACAACAGCTGGAGAAACAGATACCAAAAGTTTATAGCAGATACACTTAGCTTGGTAGCTCCAGCACTGGGCAGTGATTTTCCTGAAGTATCTTCTGACTCAGTTGCAACGTGGAACATCTTGCAATATGTAAAAGAAAAAAACAACATATAAAGCAAAATTGATCTAATTCCTTAAATGACAGTTTCAGGAATGGGAAAAAAATGCCAGTGAACAAGCTTCTAGCAACCAGAAGCAATAAATAATGAGACTTAAATAATGTGGAGACAAAAATGACGCCCATATTTTTTAGCGCCAAAAAAAGACGCCCACATTATTTGGCGCCTAAATGCTTTTGGCGCCAAAAATGACGCCACATCCGGAACGCCGAAATTTTTGACGCAAAAAACCGTCAAAAAATGATGCAACTTCCGGCGACACGTATGACGCCGGAAACAGAAAAAAAAATTTGCGCCAAAAAAGTCCGCGCCAAGAATGACGCAATAAAATGAAGCATTTTCTGCCCCCGCGAGCCTAACAGCCCACAGGGAAAAAGTCAAATTTTTTAAGGTAAGAAAAAATGATTGAAACAAATGCATTTATCCCAAATATGAAACTGACTGTCTGAAAAATAAGGAATGTTGAACATTCTGAGTCAAGGCAAATAAATGTTTGAATACATATATTTAGAACTTTATAAACAAAGTGCCCAACCATAGCTTAGAGTGTCACAGAAAATAAGATTTACTTACCCCAGGACACTCATCTACATGTTTGTAGAAAGCCAAACCAGTACTGAAACGAGAATCAGCAGAGGTAATGGTATATATAAGAGTATATCGTCGATCTGAAAAGGGAGGTAAGAGATGAATCTCTACGACCGATAACAGAGAACCTATGAAATAGACCCCGTAGAAGGAGATCACTGCATTCAAATAGGCAATACTCTCCTCACATCCCTCTGACATTCACTGCACGCTGAGAGGAAAACCGGGCTCCAACTTGCTGCGGAGCGCATATCAACGTAGAATCTAGCACAAACTTACTTCACCACCTCCATCGGAGGCAAAGTTTGTAAAACTGAATTGTGGGTGTGGTGAGGGGTGTATTTATAGGCATTTTAAGGTTTGGGAAACTTTGCCCCTCCTGGTAGGAATGTATATCCCATACGTCACTAGCTCATGGACTCTTGCTAATTACATGAAAGAAATAGGCCTTCCTTAGATAAGATTCAAGCTTCCTATCTAAAGGATCCTTAAAGGAAATACTATCTTCCATAGGAATAGTGGTACGTTTAGCAAGAGTAGAAATAGCCCCATCAACTTTGGGGATTTTTTCCCAAAACTCTATAGATTTTGCTGGTAAAGGATACAATTTTTTAAACCTTGAAGAAGGAATAAAAGTACCACCTGGCTTATTCCATTCCCTAGAAATCATATCAGAAATAGCCTCAGGAATAGGAAAAACCCCTGGAGAAACCACAGGCGGTTTAAAAACAGCATTTAAACGTTTATTAGACTGAACGTCAAGAGGACTGGTTACCTCAATATCCAAAGTAATTAACACTTCTTTTAATAAAGAACGCATATACTCTATTTTAAATAAATAAGTAGATTTGTCAGTGTCAATGTCTGAGGAAGGATCTTCTGTATCAGATAGATCCTCATCAGAAGAGGATAAATTATGTTGTTGGTCATTTGAAATTTCATCAACTGAATCAGAAGTTTTAAAAGACCTTTTACGTTTATTAGAAGGTGGAAATGCAGACAAAGCCTTCAAAATAGAATCAGAAACAAATTCTTTAAAATTCATAGGTATATCATGTACATTAGAAGTTGAAGGAACTGCAACTGGCAATGTACTATTACTGATGGACACACTATCTGCATGTAAAAGTTTATCATGACAACTATAACAAATGACATTCGGCAAAATAATTTCCACAATTTTAAATGAAAATAGCATAGCCCTCTGATAGAGAAAAAAGGCCAGAGGCAAACATCAATGGGGTATTGAAATAATGAAAAAATTTGGCGCCAAGTATGACGCACAACGTAACTGAAATCTTTTTTGGCGCCAATAATAACCGGAAATGACACACTCGCGTCACTAATGACGCAATCGTGTGTAAGGCTTCAGCGGCAACTATGACACCGGAAATGACGAAGTTGCGTCAGACGTATTTTTTGCGCCAAAAAAATTATCGCGCCAAGAATGACGCAATAAAGTTTAGCATTTGGTGCACCCGGGCCTAATACCGCCCGCAATTTGCAAGAAATAGTCAATTGAAAAAAAGACTAAACCCCAGGTAAGAAAAAAATTTCTTAAAAATTTTTTATATTCCCCAAATATGAAACGGACAGTCTGCAGAAGGAAATATATGAACCTGAGTCAAGGCAAATATAAGTACAATACATATATTTAGAACTTTATATAAATGCATAAAGAGCCAAACCATAGCTGAGGTGTCTTAAGTAATAAAAAACATACTTACCAAAAGACACCCATCCACATATAGCAGATAGCCAAAACAGTACTAAAACAGTTATCAGTAGAGGTAATGGTAAATTCAGAGTATATCGTCAATCTGAAAAGGGAGGTAGGAGATGAATCTATACGACCGATAACAGAGAACCTATGAAATAGACCCCCGTTAAAGAAATCATCGTATTCAATAAGTTATACTCCCTTCACGTCCCTCTGACATTCGCTGTACTCTGAGAGGAATCGGGCTTCAACAATACTGAGAAGCGCATATCAACGTAGAAATCTTAGCACAAACTTACTTCACCACCTCCATAGGAGGCAAAGTTTGTAAAACTGAATTGTGGGTGTGGTGAGGGGTGTATTTATAGGCATTTTGAGGTTTGGGAAACTTTGCCCCTCCTGGTAGGATTGTATATCCCATACGTCACTAGCTCATGGACTCTTGCCAATTACATGAAAGAAAAGGCAGACAAGCAAAAAACTAAGCACGCCAAAACCTGTTGTATGCAAAGCAAGGGGAATAGTGAAGGATCTGTCCCAGGGCTATATAAAATTATAAAAATATATAGAAAACCTTTTAAAAATTTAAAAGTGCACATAATAAAGCTAAATAAGTGTCTAAATGTTAAAATAAAATATACTTACCCTTTGTCAGGGTGCCAGGAATCCGACTGAGACGAGAAGTGCAAAAAAGGAAATTTATGCTTACCTGATAAATTGATTTCTTCTACGATACGACGAGTCCACGGATTTCATCCTTACTTGTGGGATATTATCCTCCTGCTAACAGGAAGTGGCAAAGAGCACCACAGCAGAGCTGTATATATAGCTCCTCCCTTCCCCTCCCCCTCCAGTCATTCGACCGAAGGTTATAGGAAGAGAAAGGAAAAGCTAAAAGGTGCAGAGGTGACTGAAGTTGTAAATAATAAAAAATATAATCTGGGAGGGCCGTGGACTCGTCGTATCGTAGAAGAAATCAATTCATCAGGTAAGCATAAATTTCCTTTTCTTCCATCTTTATTTCATCCTTAATTGTGGGATACAATACCAAAGCAACAGGACACAGATGAAAGGGAGGGACAAGACAGAGACCTAAATGGAAGGCACCACTGCTTGAAGAACTTTCCTCCCAAAAACAGCCTCAGAAGAAACAAAAGTATCAAATTTGGAAAATTTGGAAAAAGTATGAAGGGACGACCAAGTCGCAGCCTTACAAATCTGTTCAACAGATGCATCGTTTTTAAAAGCCCATGTGGAAGCCACAGCCCTAGTAGAATGAGCCGTAATTCTTTCAGGAGGCTGCTGTCCAGCAGTCTCATATGCCAGGCGGATGATACTTCTCAGCCAAAAAGAAAGAGAGGTAGCCGTAGCTTTCTGAGCCCTACGCGTTCCAGAATAAACAATGAACAAAGAAGATGATTGACGGAAATCCTTAGTTGCCTGTAAGTAAAACTTTAGACCAAGCTAGGTAACAGACACTCCTTAGAAGGATTAGGACACAATGAAGGAACAATAATTTCCTGATTAATATTCTTATTCGAAACAACCTTAGGAAGAAAACCAGGTTTGGTACGTAAAACCACCCTATCAGAATGAAATATGGGATAAGGAGAATCACACTAACGCTGAAAGCTCAGAAACTCTTCGAGCAGAAGAGATAGCAACCAAAAACAGAACTTTCCAAGATAATAATTTTATATCTATGGAATGCAAAGGTTCAAACGGAACCCCTTGAAGAACTAAATTCAAACTCCAGGAAGGAGTAATTGGTCTAAATACAGGCTTAATTCTGGTTAGAGCCTGACAAAAAGACTGAACATCTGGCACATCTGCCAAACGTTTGTGAAACAAAATTGACAACGCAGAAATGTGTCCCTTTAAAGAACTAGCTGATAAGCCTTTCTCCAATCCTTCTTGGAGAAAAGACAGAATCCTAACTTTTCTCCATGAGTAGCCCTTTCTAGCCTGTATCAAAGTACTGATAACTGAATCAGAGAATCCTCGCTTCGATAAAATCAAGCGTTCAATCTCCACGCAGTCAACTGCCGAGAAATTAGATTTGGATGTTGGAAAGGACCTTGAATGAGAAGGTTCTGTCTCAAATTAAGTTTCCACAGTGGTAGAGAGGACATGTCCACTAGATCCGCATACCAAGTCCTGCGTGGCCACGAAGGCGCTATCAGGATCACTGAAGCTCTCTCCTGTTTGATTCGAGCAATCATGCGTGGAAGGAGAGGAAACGGTGGAAACACATAAGCTAGGCTGAACGACCAAGGCACTGCCAAGGCATCTATCAGTTCGGCCTGGGGATCCCTTGACCTGGATCCGTATCTTGGAAGCTTGGCATTCTGTCGAGATGCCATCAGATCCAATTCCGGTTTGCCCCATCGGAGAATCAATGAGGCAAATACCTCCGGGTGGAGTTCCCACTCCCCGGATGAAAAGTCTGTCGGCTTAGAAAATCCGCTTCCCAGTTCTCTACTCCTGGGATGTAGATTGCTGACAGATGACAAGAGTGGGCCTCCGCCCAACGGATTATCTTGGATACCTCTCTCATCACTAAGGAACTCCTTGTTCCCCCCTGATAATTGATATAGGCCAAAGTTGTAATGTTGTCCGACTGAAATCTGATGAATTTGGCCGAAGCCAACTGAGGCCATGCCTGAAGCACATTGAATATTGCTCTCAGTTCCAGAATATTGATTGGAAGTAGAGACTCCACCTGAGTCCAAATACCCTGAGCCTTCAGGGAGTTCCAGACTGCACCCCAGCCCTGAAGGCTGGCGTCCGTTGTCACTATCACCCACGAGGGTCTGCGGAATCAAGTCCCCTGGGACAGATGATCCAGCGACAACCACTAAAGAATAGAGTCTCTGGTTTCTTGATCTAGATTTATCTGAGGAGATAAATCCGCATAATCCCCATTCCACTGTCCGAGCATGCACAGCTGCAGCGGTCTGAGATGAAAGCGAGCAAACGGAACGATGTCCATTGCCGCTACCATTAATCCAATTACCTCCATACACTGAGCCACTGATGGCCGAGGAATGGACTAACCAACACAAAAGTAATATCAGGACAGGAAAATTGGATGCTCCTGTATCCCACCATTTTATAACTGCTGGACACCAGATTAATCAGCTTAGATTCCAGGTGTTAGAACATATTAGTCTTCCTAGGAGGGGTGGTAATAGGGTTAGGTTGTTAAAGTATAGAGAATTATACTGGATTCATGAACTGGGGACTATGATACCCAATGGGATGAATAGGGAAATGGATTGGAGTGTATGTCAGTAAATATGGATGATTAGGTACTTGAAAGTAGTTTAACTGGCAGGTTTTTCTAAAAAAAATTTGGGTTTAAAACTTCAGGGATACGGATAGTTACATTTAATCAGTTCTTTTGATATCTTTTGTTGAAAGTCTTTTTTTGGATAGATTGGAATTTAAATTCATTTGGCTAATACCTTTTTAAATTTAATGATGAACATGTAAAAAGATTTAAGAACTGGCATAAATTTTATAAAAAAATAATTTTTTTAGGTTGACCTTTTTGTTTTTTATCCTTTGTTGAAGGACGTTCTTGGTAATTGTTTAAGAGCTCCAAAAAGTATTCTTTTTTCAAGATGACCATTTAATAAGATCTAATTGGAAGGGCAACAATTAAAATTGTCTTTTCTTCAAAAGATATTTGAATTAGCAATGTTGAAAAAGAATTAAGAAAAGAAAAAATCCCCTTTTTTATGTTTTGTATGTTATTTTTTGAAAATAATACATTGCAATACAATAACTAATGACAATAAGTGTATATTCAATTATTTTTTGTACTAAGTAGATTAACTTGATGTATGATTAACAATGATGAAAAAAGTTTTTGTTCTCTTTATGTCCTTTGTTGAAAAACTATGATAAATGTAATTAGAGATGTAAATAATGACCACTAGATGGCATTAAGCAAAACAAAAAAGTTTGTATTAATTGAATACAGGTGAGAACAGGTGTGGTGGGTGGAGCTGCAGCCTTTATAAGGTTTGTTTTTAGAGTTGTATGTTAGACATGAATAAGGACATGGGTCTGAAACGTTGTCTGATTTAAGTGGCACAATAAAATAATGATGTTTTAATACAGTTGGTGGTGCAGCTATATCATTATTTTTGGACTGACTTCTTGGGACCTTGGTGCAGGTCCAATAGTTGGCACACCTGCAAACAAGCTGATTTATACCCTTGGTGCTTGTGCAATTCTTTGCTTTCTACAGAAATATTTTCATGGCTACCGAGTCTATCAGAGTTCCCAAGAAAGGAACCCTTGTCTGTGGGACAAGTGAACTTTTCTCTATGTTCACCTTCCAACCGTGAGTTCTCAGAAAAGACAACACTGTGTCTGTGTGAGATTTTGTCAGATGATATGTTGACGCCTGGATCAGAATATCGTCCAGATAAGGCGCCACCGCTATGCCTCGCGGTCTGAGAACCGCCAAAAGAGACCCTGGGACCTTTGTGAAGATTCTGGGTGCTGTGGCCAACCCGAAGGGAAGAGCCACGAACTGCTAATGTTTGTCCAAGAAGGCAAACCTTAGAAACTGATGATGATCCTTGTAGATAGGAATATGAAGGTAAGCATCCTTCAAGTCCACGGTAGTCATATATTGACCCTCCTGGATCATTGGTAAAATTGTTCGTATAGTCTCCATCTTGAATGATGAAACTCTGAGAAACTTGTTTAGACACTTGAGGTTTAAGATTGGTCTGAAAGTTCCCTCTTTTTTGGGAACCACAAATGGATTTGAGTAGAACCCCTGTCCCTGTTCCAATTTTGGAACTGGACAAATTACTCCCATGGTAAAAAGGTCTTTTACACAGCGTAAGAATGCCTCTCTTTTTATCTGGTTTGTAGATAATCTTGAAAGATGAAATCTCCCTCTTGGGAGAAAGTCCTGGAATTCCAATTGATAACCGTGGGTCACTATTTCTAGTGCCCAGGGGTCCTGAACATCTCTTGCCTAAGCCTGGGCAAAGAAAGAGAGTCTGCCCCCTACTAGATCCGGTCCCAGATCGGGGGCCGCCCCTTCATGCTGTCTTAGTAGCAGGCTTTTTGCGTTGTTTACCTTTATTCCAGTTCTGGTTGGGTCTCTAGACTGACTTAGATTGGGTAAAATTCCCTTCCTGCTTTGTGGAAGAAGAGGTAACTGAGGGTCCTCCTTAAAGTTCCGAAAGGAAAGAAAATTATTTTGTTTACCCCTCATCTTAACAGACTTATCCTGAGGTAGGGCATGGCCTTTACCTCCTGTAATGTCAGAAATGATTTCCTTCAATTCAGGCCCAAAAAGGGTCTTACCTTTAAAAAGAATAGCTAAAAGCTTAGTTTTTGATGAGACATCAGCAGACCAAGATTTGAGCCACAACGCTCTACGTGCTAGGATAGCAAATCCTGCATTCTTTGCCGCTAATTTAGCAATTTGAAAAGCGGCATCAGTAATAAAAGAATTAGCTAGCTTGAGAGCCTTAATTCTATCTAAAATGTCATCTAATGGAGTCTCAACCTTAAGAGACTCTTCTAGAGCCTCAAACCAAAAAGCTGCTGCAGTAGTTACTGGAACAATGCAAGCCGTAGGTTGTAAAAGAAACCCCTGATTAATAAATAGTTTCTTTAGTAGACCATCTAATTTTTTATCCATAGGGTCTTTGAAAGCACAACTGTCCTCAATGGGTATAGATGTACGTTTAGCTAGGGTAGATATAACTCCCTCTACCTTAGGGACCGTTTGCCATGAGTCCCGAATGGTGTCTGAAATGGGAAACATTTTCTTAAAGTTAGGAGGGGGAGAAAACGGTATACCTGGTCTATCCCATTCCTTTTTTATAATTTCCGAAATTCTCTTAGGAACAGGAAAAACATCAGTGTAAGTAGGTACTTCTAGATATTTATCCATCTAACACAATTTCTCTGGTGGGATTACAATAGGGTCACAATCATCCAGAGTCGCTAAAACCTCCCGAAGTAACAGGCAGAGGTGTTCAAGCTTAAATTTAAAGGACATAGCGTCCGAATCTGTCTGAGGTAACACATTCCCTGAGTCTGAAATTTCACCCTCAGACAGTAATTCCCTTACCCCCAACTCAGAACACTGTGAGGGTACATCGGAAATAGCTAATAAAGCATCAGAGGATTCAGTATTTACATTAATACCTGACCTACTGCGTTTACCCTGCAACACCGGTAATTTAAATAATACCTCTGTAAGGGTAGTTGACATAACTGCAGCCATCTCCTGCAGAGTAAAAGAATTAGACGCACTAGAAGTACTTGGCGTCGCTTGTGTGGGCGTTAAAGGTTGTGACACTTGGGGAGAATTGGATGGCATATCCTGATTCTCTTCAGACTGAGAATCATCCTTAGGCACACTTTCTTGACCTAATATATGGTCTTTACAATGTAAGGCTCTTTCAGTACAAGAGTTTCACAATGTTAGAGGGGGTTGCACAATAGCTTCTAAACACATAGAACAATGAGATTCAGATTCCTCAATGTCAGACATGTTTGAACAGACTAGTAATAACCACAGAAGTCTTTAAACACTTATTTATTGCTTAAAATAAATTTTTTAAAAACGTGTCCTGCGCCATTAAGAAAATAAAAAGTGAACAATTTTTCCAAACTGCTTAAATAACGTTAAATTATCTCCAAATTTAACTTAAATAAGTTGGTTTATCCAAAAATTACTGCACCCCAGTAGTAAGGGGAGAAATAAGGCTCTAAAGTAATTAGATCAACAACATTTCAGTTCACAGTCAAAAATAACACCAGCTCTGCTGTGGCGCCTACCTGCCCCCAGGGTACTTCGAAACAACTTTCCAACACTCCGAACCAGATTACACAGTCCAGGAGACACCGGAGTTACTGCTTGCTGCTGCCTAGTCTGAAGGAAGTGCGTATCTGAGCGCACAAAAATAGGCCCCGCCCCTTAAGGTCGATGCCGGAGTAGGCCCAAACACAACCGTATGGAGAATCGGTTTTACACACAAGTTATACAAACACAATGTACCCCCTCAAACACACCAGGTTATTGCCAAAAAATAAAAACGCTATGAACCGTTTTTCTTTGCCTCTCCCATAGTGTCATATAATGCCCATATAATGTCAACTATCAGTAAATAAAATCCAGGGACTCCAGTAACACCCTTCTGAGTAATAGGATTACTGCTTACCCCATTCCCATACAGGGAAATATATGCCAGCCAGTTCTGATATATCAAGTCTCCTCAGAAATAAAAGGCTGCACATACCTGAATGCTGCTTGTAGCATGAAAAGGGTCTCCACACTGTTACCTTCAGAAGTCTTGTGGGAACCAGCGTGGATCTTAGTTACAGCTGCTAAGATCATCAACCTCAGGGCAGAAATCTTCTTCCATAACCCCTTGAGGAAAATAGTACTCACCGGTACCATTTAAAATAAACTTCTTAATTGAAAAACATAAAACTAACACCTTGCTTTACCTCTTCCTAGTATAGCACAGGCAAAGAGAATGACTGGAGGTGGAGGGGAAGGGAGGAGCTATATATACAGCTCTGCTGTGGTGCTCTTTGCCACATCCTGTTAGCAGGAGGATAATATCCCACAAGTAAGGATGAAATCCTTGGACTCGTCGTATCTTGTAGAAGAAATAATCACACCTTTATTAATAGCAAAAAATAATAACAAGTCCACAAAACAAATAACAAGCCAGGAATCAAAACCAGAGCTGGTAGTCAGACGAGCCGAGTCAGGAGCCAAAGCGAGTAGTCAGACGAGCCGGAATCACGAACAAGGAGAACAGCAGAGTTAGGAACAAGCCAGGGATCAGAAACCAGGAGGGACGTCAGACAGCCAGGTAATACACAGGAGCTCTCACAAACAGGTCTGAGACAACGCAAGGGCAAAGCATACTGAATAGAGGCCCTTTAAATAATAAGTGATGACATCACAATTCTGAGACTGAATCCTGTATCACACTGATGATGTACACCAGTCTGGCCATAAAAGGAAGTGCAGGAAATGAGCAGCATCACACAGTATGCACCAGAGTCAGCAAGAGAGGTGAGTAAAATGGCTGCCAGAAGCACATGGCAAACAAAACAGGGAAAAAACCCTGACACCCATAGACACTCGTCCATTATTAAACAAGTAGCAGATAGCCAAACCAGTACTGAAACATATGCATAGGTTATGGAATAGGAGAATAATGTAGATCTATAAAGGGAGGCAGAAGATACATTCCTACGACCGATAATAGAGGGCCTATGAAGGATTTTCCATGAGATAAAACCATTGGATCATAAACCATACCCCAAATACACCGCTTTGACAAGCACTGTACTCTGTGGGGAACCGGCCTCAACAAAGACTGAAAACCACTTTCTCTAAAAAAAAGATGCAAAACTTCATTCTTCAACCACCTCCAGCAGAGGAAGTAAAGACTGAGGTATGTGTGAGGGGTTTCATAGAGCTCTTGGGGTTTGGATATATTTGTCTCCTTTTAGTGGTATAGAAGAGTAATTCTCATGAGTAATGAATCGTGGACTCTCATAACCTGTTTGAAAGAAAGAATATTTTCAGAATGTATTTCCCTGGACTGTAAAGCAATGTCATTTTTTTCAAACCAAATCAGTTGCTTTTTTTTTTGCATGCAAATATGCAATGTCTGAAAATGTTATTTTACTGCTTAGGTTTATTGGCTCCAAAAATATAAGTCACTCACTTTTACTTGAGTCACAGAAAGGCTTGTATAAATGCTTTAAAAACATATACTTACTGAATTTGAACAGTCCATCCCAAGATCTGCAGAACTCTTTCCAAGGTTTTGGAATAACTGTTCGTAGCCATTTGGGAATGGCTCCAGCATACATTGTAGTTTTAAACATGCTGAACATCAACTCCAGCGCTTCAATGTATTCCATAGTCTGCTTTGGAACTTCATCATCCAGACATCCCAAGCGGCACTCAAACAGTATTGTGGAAATGGCTAAAATAAACAAATACAGGTAAATAAAAGGTGTGTAGTAGTGG
Source organism: Bombina bombina (assembly GCF_027579735.1). Taxonomy (NCBI): domain Eukaryota; kingdom Metazoa; phylum Chordata; class Amphibia; order Anura; family Bombinatoridae; genus Bombina; species Bombina bombina. Next base: position 326,058,035 of record NC_069499.1, read on the forward strand.
GCATTTATATAATGATTTACTCAGAAGTTTTAAAAGGTTTCACACGTTTCATTTCCATTCTATGTTGGTTTCTAAAAAGTGTTTAACTTTCTACTGAGATTAGGGACTGTCCAATGCTAGCTGAAACACTTGTATTTGTTATTGTGAACCTATGGTGATCCCCCATAAAATTATAGCACAATTTTGCTTGTCCAATTTTAATTTATACTGGGATGGTTCTAATAAATGCAGACAGCTGACTACTTATTTTATTTATGGCACACAAGTAAATATATCGTCAACAGGGCATAAGCATTTATTTTGTTGAATAAGCCCACTACAACCATTTTCATGCTTGTGAAACCCTATCTGTCCACTCATCAATATAAAACTGTGGGAGTCGTCACGGTTACTCAATAAGCATTAAAGGGACATTCTAGTGTACTTAATTAGAATAGGAATGCTCCATAGAGCACCAAATGGTATAAAAAAAATAAAAGGACATTCTAGTGTACTTAAAGGAACAGTATACACAAATTTTTATATAACTGCATGTTAGACAATACTGTAAAGAATAATATGCACAGACACTGATCCAAAAATCCAGTTTAAAAACTTACTTAGAAGCTCCCAGTTTAGCACTGTTGAAAAGGTTAGGGTGGAAACACTCACTGAAATGGTCTAGAAAGCAAAAAGAGCAGATACTACCCCCCTCCGCTGCATTTGAAAATACCCTTTACACAAATAGGAGCAAGATGGAGTAGGTAGACAACAGTCTACTTCTAAAACTTTGGGGGCTTGGTTAGGAGTCTGCAAATCAACACATTCGGCTAGATTACGAGTTTTGCGTTAGGCTTAAAAAGCAGCGTTGGCCAGTCCCAACGCTGCTTTTTTAACGCCCGCTGGTATTATGAGTCTTGCAGGTACAGGTGTACCGCTCACTTTTTTGGCCAGACTCGGAAATACCGCAAATCCACTTACGTCAATTGTGTATCCTATTTTTTCAATGGGACTTGCATAGCACCGGTATTACGAGTCTTCCAAAAAGTGAGCGGTACACCCTCTCCTGTCAAGACTGATACCACATTTTAAAGTCAGTAGTTAAGAGTTTTACACTACAACGCCGTAGCATAAAAAACTCTTAACTAAAGTGCTAAAAAGTACACTCACACCCATAAACTACCTATTAACCCCTAAACCGAGGCCCCCCACATCGCCAACACTAACATAAAAATGTTAACCCCTAATCTGCCGAACCAACGTCACCGCCACTATATTAAATTTATTAACCCCTAAATCTAAGTCTAACCGTAACCCCCCTAACTTAAATATAATTTAAATAAATCGAAATAAAATTACTATTATTACCTAAATAATTCCTATTTAAAACTAAATACTTACCTATAAAATAAACCCTAAGCTAGCTACAATATAACTAATAGTTACATTGTATCTATCTTAGGATCCAATCAGCCAATAGAATGCCAGCTCAATCCTATTGGCCGATTGGATCAGCCAATAGGAATTTTTCTACCTTAATTACGATTGGCTGATAGAATTCTATCAGCCAATCGGAATTGAAGGGACGCCATCTTGGATGACGTCATTTAAAGGAACCTTCATTCAGTGTTAGTCGTCGGAAGAAGAGGATGCTCCGCGTTGGATGTCTTGAAGATGGACCCGCGCCGGATGGATGAAAATAGAAGATGCCGTCTGGATGAAGAATTCTGCCCGTCTGGAGGACCACTTCGCCCGGCTTGGATGAAAACTTCTCCCAGCTTCGTTGAGGACTTCAGCCCGGTTGGTTGAAGACGTCTCCCGGTAAGGTGATATTCAAGGGGTTAGTGTTAGGTTTTTTTAAGGAGGTATTGGGTGGGTTTTAGAGTAGGGTTGGTTGTGTGGGTGGTGGGTTTTAATGTTGGGGGGGGATTTGTAATTTTTTTAACAGGTAAAAGAGCTGATTACTTTGGGGCAATGTCCTGCAAAAGGCCCTTTTAAGGGCTATTTGTAATTTAGTGTAGTGTAGGGCTTTTTTATTTTGGGGGGCATTTTATTTTGTGTTCTTGTAATTTTAAACTTTTGTATTTATTTTAACTAGGTAGTTATTAAATAGTTAATAACTATTTAGTAACTATTCTACTTAGTTAAAATAAATACAAACTTGCCTGTAAAATAAAAATAAACCCTAAGCTAGATACAATGTAACTATTAGTTATATTGTAGCTAGCTTAGGGTTTATTTTATAGTTAAGTATTTAGTTTTAAATAGGAATTATTTAGTTAATGATAGTTATATTTATTTAGATTTATTTTAATTATCTTTAAGTTAGGGGGTGTTAGGGTTAGACTTAGGGGTTAATATGTTTATTATAGTTGCAACGACGTTGGTGCGGCAGATTAGGGGTTAATAAATGTAGGTAGGTGTTGGTGATGTTAGGGACGGAAGATTAGGGGTTAATAATATTTAACTAGTGTTTGCAATGCGGGTGTGCGGCGGTTTAGGGGTTAATATATTTATTATAGTGGTGGCGGTGTCCGGAGCGGCAGATTAGGGGTTAATAATATAATGAAGGTGTCGGTGATGTTGGGGGCAGCAGATTAGGGGTTAATAAATGTAAGATTAGGGGTGTTTAGACTCGGGGTTCATGTTAGGGTGTTAGGTGTAGACATAAATGTATTTTCCCCATAGGAATCAATGGGGCTGCGTTAGGAGCTTTACGCTGCTTTTTTGCAGGTGTTAGGTTTTTTTCCAGCCGGCTCTCCCCCATTGATTCCAATGGGGAAATCGTGCACGAGCACGCTTAGCCAGCTCACCGCTAACGTAAGCAGCGCTGGTATTGAGGTGAGATGTGGAGCTAAACTTTGCTCTACGCTCACTTTTTGCGGTTAACTCAGGGTTTCTAAAAACCCGTAATACCAGCGGTGAGCATAAACTGCTCGTTAGCACCGCACCCCTGTTAACGCAAAACTCATAATCTACCCAATTGTTTATTTAAAAATAAGCAAAACTATACATTTTTACAAAAAAAACCTGTATGGGCTATATAAATGGATCATCTACAAAACATTTATGCAAAGAAAAATAAAGTGTACAATGTCCCTTTAATTGGTAATAGGAGTGCTCCACACACAGCACCAACTGGTATAAAAAAGATAAAAAATGATCAGGCATAAAAAATACAAGAAAGCACAAAAGGGCTGGATTTCTACAGAAATATCACCATATAGCAAGCCTTGTAATTAATTTGTATACTAATTGCTACAAATACCAACTTTACTATATGAGATTATCTGGTGTAAAGTGTAATATACATATGAAAATCCTGTGAATAAGTTATAGGTAGGGTTGCCAACTTTGCAATGTTTACATGCTGTAGGGTGCCCAAGGAGGAACATGCATTGTGCTGTTCATCAGCACTATTCATGTGATGTCCAGAAGCACAATACATGTTCCGCCCTCCTTACCCTGCAGCAGGAGTAAGTCATAAATGTCTAGGAAAACATCGCCGAGGTGGCAACCCTAGTTATAGGGTGTGCAGTTTATAGAGCCGTTGAGTGTTTTTAGAACCCATTATTATGAGCTACTCGAATTCATTCTAGGTTTTTGATGGTGAGAGTCAAGAGAGCATCACATGTGAGATTACACTCCAGTCCACTAGGAGAAGGCAAAAACAAAACAACTTTCTAATTTACTTCTATTATCTAATATATTTCATTCTCTTGGAATCATTTGTTGAAGGAGCAGCAATGCACTACTTTCTATCTGAACACGAGTGAGCCAATGACAATCGTTATATATATGCAGCTACCAAACAGCAGCTAGAACCTAGGTTCTTTGCTGCTCCTGAGCTTTCCTAGATAATCTGTCAGTAAAGGATAACAAGAGAAGGAAGCAAATTAAATAGAAGTAAATTGCAAAGTTGTTTAAAATGGTATGCTCTGTCTAAATCATTAAAAAGAAATTTGAGGTTTCATGTCCCTTTAAGATCTGTTCTGCATAGAACTATATAGAAAAGAAGGACAGGGCTTGTGAACTCTCACCATCATGAAATAAATACATTTAGTAAGCAAGCATATAACTAGAAATTATCACCCAAATATAAGCAACTTCTTTATCTTGGCCCATACCATGAGCAATACTTAACAGTGAGACCCACTCTCCAGAGGGGCATGGACAGAACTGCCCACTCCCTTAGTTACCTAATAAAAGGTAGCTCAGAGACACCATCCCTTCCTCCTCCTAGTGATGTCCAGCCCAAAATAGGTGAACCAGACAAAAGAGAGGGAGCCTGGTAAGTTTTAGTTTTACCAAGGGTATGGGCCAAGATAAAGAAATTGCTTATATTTGGATAATAATTTCTAGTTATCTTGGTCCCCTGGTAATACTTTCCAGCGAGAAGAATAGAAAACAGTAAATGCAAGAAAGGATGGGTAAAAAAATTAAACCATTGACTCCAAAAATACTGCAAGAAATACAGAATTAAGAGGAAACTGAATACATCAAAATCTAGCAGAAGCTGATTGGCGAACATCAAGTTGGTAATGCAAAAGAAGTGTATTATAAGACTTCCAAACTGCAGCCTGACAAATTTCCTCTGGCATAGAATCTGCTTGAAGGAAGGAAGTTGATGCTGCCCTAGTAGAATTCGCTTTTAGCCCATCTGGTACCAGTTTCCATTTCTGTATGTAACCTTTAGAGATCATCTGCACAATCCAACCAGAGATGGTAGAACTTGAAGGAGCCTGACCCTGACTAGAACCTTTAGGTATAACAAATATACTATCTTCTTACGAATATCTTGAGTTCTTTTCACATAGATGTGAAGGCATCGAACCACATCCAAACGATATAATGGTTTTCGTTGAGAATCTTGATTTCCTGGACAAAAGGAAGTACTTTATCCCAGTCTTTGTGGAAATTAGACACCACCTTAGGAAGAAACTCACAGACTGTTCAAAGAACACATTTATACTGATGAAAAACAAAAAAGTATTTTTGACTGAAAGAGCCTGTAACTCAGACACCTGCCATCAGAAAAAATAATGTAAGAAACCACAAAGAACCCTCTCGTAAGGGTTCAAATTGAGAATCCAAAATGGAATTCAAAACCGAGGGAAGGTCCCAAGACGACAGATGATCTGAGGATGGATATGGGCCAATGCTTGAAAAAAGTGAATCATCAAAGGGTCCGAAATCTATTTGACTGCTGAGATAGCTGATATTGCGGACACCTAAACCTTGAGAGTTCTAGCACTAAGACCCTTAAGAAAACAATCATGAAGAAGTCAAGAAAATGTGAAATTTGAAAAGAAGCTGTAGAGACATTATGCAGAATCATTTAGGATGAAAAGGTGTCCCATATTCTTTAATAGGACGTTGAACCCTTCCAGACTTGAAGCATGGCCTGAATACAAAGAAACAAAATGTTCCACTGTTGAAGCCTGGAGACCTAAGCAACAATGCTGTCAACCTTCAACATTGTGGATTTGGCTGTAACCACTGGACCCTGGCTCAACATGTCCCAAGAGACTGGAAGATGCCATGGAGGAAGAACTGACAATCTGTGAACCAGTGGAAGCCAAGGTCTGGGAGGCCAAAAAGGGAAGAATGACAATGAAGACTGCCGATTCCCTTAGAATCCTTTTCAGAAGGCGAGGAATAAGAGGAATCGGTGGAAACACATAAATGAGACTGAAGGGCCAGTCCTGAAGAAGGGTATCCATCCCCAAGGCAAGGTGGTTGCTTGCGACTGAAAAACTTTAGAAGCTGAAGGTAGATTTCTGGAAGACCCCATTCTGTTGACAATCATTTAAAACAGCCAACTATTTAGCTGCCATTCCACAGGAGAGACCTGACATCTGCTCAAAAAGTCCACTGTGACATTCTCTAACACTGGAACATAAACTGCAGAAAGGAGCTGAATGTGATTCTGAGCTCAACTGAAGATTGGCGAGACCTCCCTTAGGGCATCCTGACTTCTTGTTACCCCCAATATTGGAGGTAAGATGTAGTAGTCCTATGGAAAGAATCTTAATGGCCTTTCCCTTTAGGTATCTCTGCAAAGCAAGAAGTACTTGAAGAACTGCTCTGATTTCCAATACATTCGAAGAACGAGACTTAAAGGGACAGTCAACACCAGAATATTTGTTTTAAAAGCTAGATAATCCCTTAATTACCCATTACCCAGTTTTGCATAACCAACACAGTTAAAATATACACATTTTACCTCTGTAATTACCTTGTATCTAAGCATCTGCAGACTGCCCTCTTATTTCAGTTCTTTTGACAGACTTGCATTTCAGCCAATCAGTACTCACTCCTCGGTAAATTTACGTGCATGAGCTCAATGTTATCTATATGAAACACATGAACTAATGCCATCTAGTGGTAAAACATTGTCAAAATGCATTTAGATTAGAGGCGGCCTTCAAGGTCTAAGAAATTAGCATATGAACCTCCTAGGGTTAGCTTTCAATTAAGAATACCAAGAGAACAAAGCAAAATTGGTGATAAAAGTAAATTGGAAAGTTGTTTAAAATTGCATGCCCTATTTGAATCATGAAAGTTTTTTGGGACTTTAATCTGACTGTTCCATGTCCCTTTGGGAAATCTGCTTTGATAGAGAGCTCCCCAACTGGATTTGCTGTCATCCGTCTGGACAAGAATCAAATTTAGTTCCTAAAGAGGAAGCCTCCAGGAAAGATTACTGGCCTGGAACCACCAATGAAGAGTAATCCGTAAACTCTTGAGCAAAAAGATCTGACGAGACAGGTTTCTGCACTTTTTGAATTTCTGAAGGAAGTGAATTTAGAATGAGCGCATTCTCCATCTTGCCCATTTTAACATGAGAATCATAGAAGCCATATGCCCTAGTAGCCTCATCCAATGACGGGATGTCAGTTGGTTGATATGAAAAAATTCTGGAAATATTTTCTCAAGAACCAGATACGATCTTCTGGAAGTCAATTCCTCTTATTGTGTTGAAGCGAGCACACAGGAATACCAAACTTTAAGAGGGAACTAGCCGACCTTTTGGGGAATTTATATGCCATCCATCATCTTAACACCTGATAAAAATAATTGAAAAGAATGTTTTCCTATGAATTCAAATCAAGTAACCACTACTGTCTGCTTTATTTGTTGAGCTTGCCCCAAAGTGTTGAAAATAATTGATTTGTAGATAAATGCTAATAAGGTGCTTGATTCTCCCATGTAAGGTGCCATATTAGAACGCACGTTACACTGGGGCACAGCAGTCATGTGACTCAATGCAGAGTCACATGGCACGCACTTCATATCTCACTATGTATGCATGCATATAGGAAACAGCAGCAGCACTCAATATTATGCAGACAGAGCTTGTACTGCAGTTTATGTTATGGAACTAAAACATTTTATTATTATGCTTTTCTTTGTATAAAAAAGCTTACTTTTCAAACGTTACCACTGACATTCCTAAGTTGTGTAAATGTACGGCACTCACTCGGCAGGGTTATAAATGTAAATCTGACAAGCTCCAGTATGGAGAGGGAGGGGCCGAGGGGGGAGAGAGAGCAGAGAGACTCCAGTACGTGGGAGAAAAGACTGAATAACTCATGCTGCAAATACTTTTTCCTGGAGATTTGTTCAATATAATATTTTATTTTCATACATTACAAATATACAGTAATATATGTATATATGTAATGTAGATGTCTGAAAATAAAACTAAAAATTGTATTGAACATGTCACGAATACCGGAGCTGCAAGGGTTAAGCCCCCCCCCCCCTACAGCATCACTCCTGTTTCTCAGTGGTTTTGGGCTCCTCAGAGCAACCACAATGTCACAGATACCAGACAGCTAAAGCTACCCCCCACCCCCCTACAACCTCACCCCTGTTTCTCAGTGGTTTGGGGCTCCTCAGAGCAACCACAATCTCTGGAAGCTTTTGTTTGCATGGTTTTGTGTTCTAAACTTATTTAGAGAAGAGCTGGTGTATGACCAGGAAAACCCTCCTAGGCTGGCCGGACTCCTGCAACTCCCGGTCGGCCGCCTCACAACGGACACCCGCCTAACCCCTCTCAGGCTGGCCAGGCTCCTGGAACTCCCGATTGGCCACAGGACAGCAGGAAACCTGCTAACTTTACCCCTGGTCGCTCCAGCAGCCCCTTGCCCTAGAGCTCCGCTCTTTTGGAGATTGGTAGCCCCTATGGAGGACAAGAGCTGGGGGAATTATAGGAGGGGAGCTCCTTTTGGAACCGGGGGTTTGAACACCCCTAACCCCATAACTTCAACGGACTGTAACTCCAGTCCCCAGTAATGAATCATGACGATTTTTGGACTGTGGCATCAGGGGACCGAGAGCTCCACCGGGATCACCCCAAAACCACCACAACCTAGGTACTGGGATTCTGTGGGACTGTGGCTCCTATGGAGGTGCAGGCAGTCTGGAGGGGCGGGAATGGCGGGAAAATTGTGGGATTGTCCTTTGTCTTATCAAGATGAGCTGTGTGTATAAAAGGAGTGTATGTTTTACAATAAAATCAGTTCCTGTTACACCTGAATGCTAGTATGTCTAGTTATTTGGGTGGGCTCCAGCTAAAATCACTTTCCTGGGCTACATAGCAGCCTGTTCCAGGCAGAGGAAGGACCCTCTGGCAGAGCTACCTAGTCTGGGTAGCCGGAGTCTGCCACAGGGTGGGACCCCGAGTACTGGTGCTGTCGGGCATCAGGGGTGGCTATAGACTGTGGTAACTTGCCAGCTACATAGCTGCAGTTGGCAGGGAGGAAGTAGGACCCATTTGGCAGAGCTACCCAGTCGGGGTAGCCATCACATTGGCTGGCAGCAGTGGGATCTGCTTCTTCCACACGATTCCTGCTGACAGACGAGAAGGGCCACAGTAGTCAGTAACTATGGAAGTCAAATTTCTAAGGAGAGTACAGGAGGCGCTGGCCCAGCTGGACGGTCCTATTTACCAACAGGACGTGCTGGAACAGAGGGACCTGATCCGCCGGGATCTCTGGTGGGAGGCTCTTCAACAGGAGCAGGACAATGGAAAGGTCCTCCCCACGAATGACACAAGGTTCCGGGTTCGGCGGACCTTGAGAGTGCCTTTCCTGGGAAAACAGCCAAAGAAGAGATGTTGGTGGAGGACGGCTATCGGGCCCTCCAATGGCTCGCTATGCAAGCACAGTCATGGCTGGAGGATGGCTCCCCCACAGAGGGCTTTGGCGGCCCCGGATTGCTATTTACAAAAAGGACAGAGGACCCACAATTTGGGAGTGAGACGGACCAAGGTCTGGAGGATATCTCTGGGATCTAAGAGGAACTGCTGGATCTCTTGGAGGAATCCTGGCTACTAGACAATCTGGATTTTATAAATGACCAGGAAGAGGCACTGGTCAAGGAATACAAGAGGCTGCTAGATCTCGTTAAGCAGCGTGCCAAGGGTACACAGATTTGGGGTGCAGCCCTCTGGCATTCATGGAGCTCGACCATGACAGAGTGGCAACAAAGAAAAAGGGAACCAGGGCTGCTGGATCCCGATCAGCAGTCTGGCTCCGAGTTTATGGTCTTGGACAAGGGGGCCACCCTAGCAGATGCGCTGGCAACAGGGCAGAGAGCTGCCGGCCTCTGATCAGCACCTGCAACAGCTCCAGGAAACCAGGGAGAGGGGGAAGGTGTCCTCCCTCTCCTTACACAGAACCCCTTGCAGGGAGAGACGGATGTCGATAACACTCTTCAGCGGCAGAACCCCTTCCCGGGAGAGGAGACAGTCAGTCTATCTCCCCAGCAGCAGAGCCAGGAGCCGGGAGAGGAGACAGTCGGTCTCTCCCCACAGCGGCAGAGCCAGGTTCCAGGAGAGGAGAGTCGGTCTCTCTCCCCAGCGGCAGAGCCAGGTACAAGGAGAGGAGACAACCAGTCTCTCCACAGCGGCAGAGCAATCCCCAGGGAGAGGAGGTAGTCGTCCTCCCTCCCCTTATGTAGAACCCCCTTCCTGGAAGAGGAGACAGTCGGTCTCTCTCCCCAGCGGCAGAGCCATCCCCTGGGAGGGGAGGTAGTCATCCTCCTTCACCTTACACAAAACCCCTTGTAGGGAGAGATGGATGTCGATAACTCTCCCCAGCGGCAGAAGCCCTTTCTGGGAGAGGAGACAGTCTGTCTCTCTCCACAGAGGCAGAGCCAGGAGCCGGGAGAGAAGACAGTCGGTCTCTCTCGCCAGCGGCAGAGCCATCCCCTGGGAGCGGAGGTAGTCGTCCTCCCTCCCCTTACACAGAACCCCATCATGGGAGAGGAGACGGTCGGTCTCTCTCCCCAGCGGCAGAGCCATCCCCTGGAAGTGGAGGTAGTCGTCCTCCTTCCCCTTACACAAAACCCCTTGCAGGGAGAGATGGATGTCGATAACTCTCCCCAACGGCAGAATCCCTTCCTGGGAGAGGAGACAGTCTGTCTCTCTCCACAGAGGCAGAGCCAGGAGCCGGAAGAGAAGACAGTCGGTCTCTCTCGCCAGCGGCAGAGCCATCCCCTGGGAGCGGAGGTAGTCGTCCTCCCTCCCCTTACACAGAACCCCATCCTGGGAGAGGAGACGGTCGGTCTCTCTCCCCAGCGGCAGAGCCATCCCCTGGAAGTGGAGGTAGTCACCCTCCCTCCCCTTACACAGAACCCTTTGCAGGGAGAGATGGATGCCGATAACTCTAACCAGAGGCAGAACCCCTTCCCGGGGGAGGAGACAGTCCGTCTCCCTCCCCAGCGGCAGAACAGTTTCCCATGGAACGGAGGTTGCAGACCTCCCTCCCCAGCGGTAGATCTCCTTCTCGGGAGAAGAGACAGAATGTCTCTCCCCTCGGTAGTTTTCTCGTCCCGGAGTATTTCTCACAGGGGGGTACCCGCTCCTGCAGTTAGTGCCACAAGTTTGGGCACCCGTGTTTTGCCTGCCCCACCAAGGAGCAACCTCCACCTACATGCGGGAAACCGGCAATAGCTTTGCTGGATACCCGCCCTGCATTTGGTGCCACCAGTTTGGGCACCCGAGTCTTGCCTGCCCTACCAAGGAGCAACCTCAACCTACAGTCTGGGGTGGGGATACAACTGGGAAACCAGCACTGGCATTGTTTGTGGGTGAGTCAGCCGGGACTCAGAGTGTCACAGAGGGAGGCAGTGTGGCCATGGAACTTAAGGACACTGGAACTTGTAGGAGAACAACTGTTTGGGAGCCGGCCTTTGCAAACCTGTTTGGGACGTTGCATCATGTGACTGTCCCTACGCCTAGGGCGCAGGGGATAAATGCCAGCAGAAACCCCCCAGGGTGCCCCAAGCGCAGGGGAGATGGGATAACCTTCTCCATCATCCAAGAAGTGGAGTGCCACCGTCGGACAGCCCCAGGCCGACCCGTTAAGGGTTTGCCGAATTGGAAAGGGGGAGTTGTCACGGATACCGGGCTGCAAGGGTTAAACCCCTAGCCCCCTACAGCCTCACTCCTGTTTCTCAGTGGTTTTGGGTTCCTCAGAGCAACCACAATGTCACGGATACCAGACAGCTAAGGCTACCCCCACCCCCCTACAACCTCACCCCTGTTTCTCAGTGGTTTTGGGCTCTTCAGAGCAACCACAATCGCTGGAAGCTTTTGTTTACATGGTTTTGTGTTCATAACTTGTTTAGAGAAGAGCTGGTGTATGACCAGGAAAACCCTCTTAGGCTGGCCGGGCTCCTGGAACTCCCGGTCGGCCACAGGACACCCGCTAACTCTTTTGGAGATTGGTAGCCTCTAGGGAGGACAAGAGCTGGGGGAATTATCGGAGGGAAGCTCCTTTTGGAAGTGGGGGGTATGGACATCCCCAACCCCATAACAACCGACTGTAACTCCGGTCCACAGTAACAAATCATGCTGATTTTTGGACTGTGGCATCTAGGGACAGAGAGCTTTAAAATGATACCCTGGAAGTGGCGCTTCAACGGTATCACCCCGAAACCGCAACCACTAGGTACTGGGATTCTGTGGCTCCTATGGAGGTGCCGGGCAGTCTGGAGAGGCGGGAAAATTGTGGGATTGTCCTTTGTCTTATCAAGATGAGCTGTGTGTATAAAAGGAGTGTATGTTTTACAATAAAATCAGTTCCGGTTAGACCTGAATGCTAGTATGTCTATTTATTTGGGTGGGCTCCAGCTAAAATCACTTTCCTGGGCTACATAGCAGCCTGTTCCAGGCAGAGGAAGGACCCTCTGGCAGAGCTAACTAGTCTGGGTAGCCGGAGTCTGCCACAGGGTGGGACCCTGAGTACTGGTGCTGTCGGGCATCAGGGGTGGCTACAGGTTGTGGTCACTTGCCAGCTACATAGCTGCAGTCGGCAGGGAGGAAGCAGGACCGTTTGGCGGAGCTACCCAGTCGGGGTAGCCGTCACAGAACAAATCTACAGGAAAAAGTATTTGCAGCATGAGTTATTCAATCTTTTCTCCCACGGACTGGAGTCTCTCTGCTCTCTCTCCCCCCTCGGCCCCTCCCTCTCCAGACCGGAACTTGTCAGATTTACATTTATAAAACCCTGCCGAGTGCTGTGCATTCACAGTGCACACCTTAGGAATGTCAGAGTGGTAATGTTTGAAAAGTAAGCTTTTTTTACATAGAAAAGCATAATAATAAAGTGTTTTATTTCAGTAATAGATTTGTAACATAAACTGCAGCACAAGCTCTTTCGGCATAAGTGAGTGCTGCTACTGTGCTTTTTATATGCATACATTATAGGGAGATACAGTATGAAGTGCATGTCATGTGACTCCTGTGCTGTTAAAATATGGCGGCATCAAGCCCTGGATATGTATACTATTAGAAACAAATTTTCTTGAAATGTTTTGTGTAAGCTAAAGTTACAGCATAAAGAGCTGTACTCAGTTTTTTATTATTATTCAGTAGAAGTTACTTTGAATGATTTTTTGCAGTCAAGTGTTTAATGCCCCTTTAAAGGCCTGCTCCAGCGAGTCTGCTAGGAGGATATCGTCCAGGAAGTGAATGACAAATAATCCCTTGATATGAAATTCTACCATGAGAGGAACAAGCACCTTTGTGAATACATTTGGAGTGGTAGAAATTCCAACTTAAAAAAAACAGGAACTTTCTGTGGGACTCTGCAATAGCAATATGAAAAACAGAATTTATGCTTACCTGATAAATTTCTCTCTCTTGTGATGTATCGAGTCCACGGATTCATCCATACTTGTGGGATATTCTCCTTCCCAACAGGAAGTGGCAGAGAGAGCACCCACAGCAGAGCTGTCTATATAGCTCCTCCCTTAGCTCCACCCCCAGTCATTCGACCGAAGGCTAGGAAGAAAAAGGAGAAACTATAGGGTGCAGTGGTGACTGAAGTTTTTTAATGGAAAATATACTGTCTTAAATAGACAGGGTGGGCCGTGGACTCGATACATCACAAGAGAAAGAAATTTATCAGGTAAGCATAAATTCTGTTTTCTCTTGTAAGATGTATCGAGTCCACGGATTCATCCATACTTGCGGGATACCAATACCAAAGCTTTAGGACACGGATGAAGGGAGGGACAACACAGGTACCTTAAACGGAAGGCACCACTGCTTGTAGAACCTTTCTCCCAAAAATAGCCTCCAAAGAAGCAAAAGTATCGAATTTGTAAAATTTGGAAAAAGTATTAAGCGAAGACCAAGTCGCCGCCTTACAAATCTGTTCAACAGAAGCCTCATTTTTAAAAGCCCATGTGGAAGCCACTGCTCTAGTAGAATGAGCAGTAATTCTTTCAGGAGGCTGCTGGCCAGCAGTCTCATAAGCCAAACAGATGATGCTTTTCAGCCAAAAGGAAAGAGAGGTAGCCATAGCCTTTTGACCTCTCAGTTTACCAGAATAAACAACAAACAATGAAGATGTTTGACGGAAATCTTTAGTTGCTTGTAAGTAGAACTTTAAAGCACGAACCACATCAAGATTGTGCAACAGACGTTCCTTCTTTGATGAAGGATTAGGACACAGTGAAGGAACAACAATCTCCTGATTGATATTCCTATTAGAAACAACCTTAGGAAGAAACCCAGGTTTGGTACGCAAAACCACCGTATTTGCATGGAAAACAAGGTAAGGTGAATCGCACTGCAAAGCAGATAACTCAGAAACTCTTTGAACCGAAGAGATAGCTACTAAAAACAAAACTTTTCAAGATAGAAGCTTAATATCTATGGAATGCATAGGTTCAAACGGAACCCCTTGAAGAACTTTAAGAACTAAGTTTAGGCTCCATGGCGGAGCAACAGGTTTAAATACAGGCTTGATCCTGACCAAGGCCTGACTAAACGCTTGAACGTCTGGGACATCTGCCAGACGTTTGTGTAGAAGAATAGACAAAGCAGATATTTGTCCTTTTAAGGAACTAGCTGATAATCCCTTCTCCAATCCTTCTTTGAGAAAGGACAATATTCTAGGAATCCTAATCTTACTCCATGAGTAACCCTTGGATTCACACCAATAAAAATATTTGCGCCAAATCTTACGATAGATCTTCCTGGTGACAGGCTTTCTAGCTTGAATCAGGATATCAATGACCGACTCAGAACCCACGCTTTGATAGAATCAGGCGTTCAATCTCCAAGCAGTCAGATGCAGAGAAATTAGATTTGGATGCATGAATGGACCTAGAAGGTCCTGCCTCATTGGCAGAGTCCACGGTGGAACCGATGACATGTCCACTAGGTCTGCATACCAAGTCCTGCGTGGCCACGCAGGCGCTATCAGAATCACCGAAGCTCTCTCCTGTTTGATTCTGGCAACCAGACGTGGGAGGAGAGTTAACGGTGGAAATACATAGGCCAGATTGAAGGACCAGGGCACTGCTAGAGCATCTATCAGTGCCGCCTGGGGATCCCGGGACCTGGACCCGTAACGAGGAAGTTTGGCATTCTGACGGGACGCCATCAGATCCAATTCTGGTGTGCCCCATAGCTGAGTCAGCTGGGCAAATACCTCCGGATGGAGCTCCAACTCCCCCGGATGAAAAGTCTGACGACTTAGGAAATCTGCCTCCCAGTTCTCTACTCCTGGGATATGGATTGCTGAGAGATGGCAAGAGTGATCCTCCGCCCATCGGATTATTTTTGTTACCTCCATCATCGCTAGAGAACTCCGTGTTCCTCCTTGCTTATTGATATAGGCTACAGTTGTGATGTTGTCCGACTGAAATCTGATGAATTTGGCCGCAGCAAGCTGGGGCCACGCCTGAAGTGCATTGAATATCGCTCTCTGTTCTAGAATGTTTATCGGGAGGAGAGTTTCCTCCTGAGATCATAAGCCCTGTGCTTTCAGGGAGTGCCAGACTGCACCCCAGCCTAACAGGCTGGCATCTGTCGTTACTATGAGCCACTCTGGCCTGCGGAAACACATTCCCTGAGACAGGTGGTCCTGAGACAACCACCAGAGAAGAGAATCTCTGGTCTCCTGGTCCAGATGCAGTTGAGGAGATAAATCTGCATAATCCCCATTCCACTGTTTGAGCATGCATAGTTGCAGTGGTCTGAGGTGTAGGCGGGCAAAAGGGACTATGTCCATTGCCGCTACAATGAGTCCGATTACCTCCATGCACTGAGCCACTGATGGCCGAGGAATGGAATGAAGAGCTCGGCAAGTGGTTAAGAGTTTTGATTTTCTGACCTCCATCAGAAATATTTTCATTTCTACCGAGTCTATCAGAGTCCCTAGGAAGGAAACTCTTGTGGGATGGAAGAGAGAACTCTTTTTTTATGTTCACCTACCACCCGTGATATCTCAGAAAAGCTAACACGATATCCGTGTGAGACCTGGCTAGTTGGAAAGTTGACGCCTGAATTAAGATGTCGTCTAGATAAGGCGCCACTGCTATGCCCCGCGGTCTTAGAACCGCTAAAAGGAATTTATAGACATATCAGGAATTTATAGACATATCAGGAATTTATAGACATATCAGGAATTTATAGACATATCAGTGTAAGTGGGACACATTCTAAGATGGGGTTCTACAATGGCTTCCAAACACATTAAACAAGGATTTTCCTGGGGGCGGAGCCAACTGCCAAGGGAAGCAGACGTGCGCGAGTGGAGCTCCTGGTCCTAACAAGATATTAATAGTGTTTATTTGCCCTTAAAACAATATTATTTCGCATTACAAGAGGACCCTCTAACCTACTCCAATACCAAAGGTTTTGGGAGCGCTCGAACAGATGTCCCTGGCTCTGGAAGCCTTTTAAAAGCTTGGCCGTGATGGAGGCCTTAAACGACTGGGGGCTGGCTGTGGCGCAGCTCCTTCATGATCATTTTGCCAGACTGGAGACTACACTACGCGAGAGCTGCGCTGAAGTTATCGAATCTGCACATGTCGCCCTTGGCCTACCTAAGGCTGACAATACCTTGGATCAGAGCAGCAATACTGAAACCCCAACCCCCGGGACCTTGCATTGTCCGTCCGACTTCCTGCAGCAGGGTGAACAGTCTACCTACAGCTTTAGTGAACGGACTTATCGTGACTCATACCCATTTACAGCGGTGGAGGAAGGGGAATGCCTTGATAGAAATCCTGGACCGAGGCTGCCTGGCAAGACACCAGTCCTTGGAATAAAGCGTGCCTCATTCCCAAACCTGCCCACGGCTGCAGGTTGCACAGTATCTACTGACCGCAGACATGTTTGGAGCGCTCTTCCTCTGCTCCGTAGTGAGTCTATGTCTAATGCTCTCACTACCGGACATATCCTGAGAGATAAAATCTACAGATCGCTCCAGATTTACTCATTCCTATTTCTTGGGCCACGGTTGTGCTAAGCTTGAAGCCCCTCTATTTTCGAGCCTGATGGTGCAGGAGAAAGTGGGTGTGGGTTAACTATGTGGCTCACCCGTGAGTCTAAGCACACATTCAGTTGATATCTGGAATCACTCTTATTATCTGGACACTACTTTACACCTCCATGGGAACTGTGCCATAAACAGACATCTAAAACGAGAATTCTATGTTCTAGCTTCTAGTGTAGAAGGAGCAGTTTGCATTGACCTGCAGAAAGGACATTTTGAATGCTGAGTATTTTTGTTTTTCTTTATTGTGCTTATAAGTGATGAAGGGGGTAAGATATAGTATTTAATAATCTGCTTGTAGTATAGCAGGATTAGTCCTGATATCCCATATATACCTTATTTTGGTATGTGAGTGTTAAGACCAAGGTTGTCCTAGTTTTCAATGTTTAATTCATCGTTGCAATGTTTAGTTTAATAGTTAAATCTTTATACCATACAAGTCCTAAATACTATAGACATGTTGAGAATCTGGTAACTGCCTATATATTGTATATACAGGAAAGGGGCAATTAACTTGTGTACTCTGTTTTACGTCGTAGTAGACTTCTACTTTTTGACACACTAAACTGTTGTTGGATATAGGGGCCATATCCAATTAGCAAGGTTATTTAGATATGCTACTGCCACAAAAGCTGATTTATGTCCCTATTCCGCATTCTCATAGAAGCAGTGGTGCTGCAATTGCACTTCTGTTTTAAACTGTATGTACGCAATTATAATTCCCCAATATCAAGAACTATCTTAAAATCTTAGAACGATTTATACAACCTTTAGCTTCCTTACTAAGATTAGCCTCTCATTATACGCTCCATTAGACTAACTCCCAGAACTAAAAATGTTTAGCGTTATTTACTTCTGCTCCACAACAACAGTAACTTTGTTCCCCCCAGAGTTTATTGATGTCTATATTTAGCGACATAGACCAATCCGCTGTCAATTGTGCAGTTTCCCTAGTAAACCCTTTTTACCCTAGATGTTAAAGAATTCTTACAACCCACCGCCCTCACAAACCAATACCTTTCCCCCCTTAACAGAATGAATCCTCTAGATCAGGAGGGCTACATATGTGGTTTTTCTAGGTTACACCGCAACCCAACTATTCTCTTAGTATTTACCTTTAATACCATGGTATTGACTTTACTTACACTATTTAGGTCAGCAGGACTGATCAATAATACTAACCAGCTGAGTCTATAACCCTTGATCACACCCTATCTTCTTTACAGCTTCACTTGCTCTCCTCTTCAACATAACAACATTATATAATTGATGCCCTATATTTTAAAAGCTGCCTTAGGCATATAGTCTACTCACCGTATCCATCTTACCACCTCCCCCCCTCTCTATAATATGTCTCCTAGTCTAGGGAGAACTAAATAAGAGGTTTCTCTCATCTATACCGCACCTCCCATTACTCCCTTAGTATTTCTTCCTACTTCTCATAGCTCCATAATGCGGAACCCACCTATTTTACTCAGACCAGCAGGTCTGCTTAAACAGTACCTATAAAGTCTTTCTTCCTACAACATATATCTGAGGCCCTTCTTTTTCAAGACTACTGAGACCGGATCAAAAGCAGCAAATAACTTGATATATTAGTTGGAAGGCTCTAGTGTGGATCCTACTTATTATTAAGGGAGTTTAGCTTATGTTATAGTATATAAGTTTATTTCCTAGAAATATAAAAAATGAGGTTGATCTCATGTTACCCTCCTATATGTGCTCTATTACAATTAGAATATTTTACATTGTCATGTATTACAATGACCTTTTGTATTGTTACCATTTGCCTTATACTGGCTGCATTTGCGGCATTTGTGGTGTGTTTTCATTTTATCTTCCTCAATAAAAAAAAAAAAAAAAAAAAAGGATTTTCCTTAGTGTCAGACATGTTAAACAGGCTAGTAATGAAACAAGCAAGCTTGGAAAACACTTTATTCAAAGTAAATAATACTTAGAAAAAAACAGTACTGTGCCTTTAAGAGAGAAAAAGCTGCACAAACTCTGCAAAACAGTGTAAAAAAGCAGTAAACTCAACGAAATGTTTACAGTAGCATCATAAAACCTTAGTAACTTTGCACAGCTATGCAAATAAACAATTAACCCCTTAAGGTAAAAACCGGATTGACAAAACGTCAAAAACCGGTAAAAAAAACGTTCAGCACCTTGCCACAGCTCTGCCCTTTATAAACGATTTGAGGGGGGAAAAACTTCTTTACAGCCCTCAAACACAGCAGGACCCTCTGGAGAAGCAGTTGGATGTCTGAGGAAAAGAAACTGCGCAACTGAGGCGCGAAAATAGGCCCCTCCCACCTCACTCGATGTCATGGGGTCTAGAGGAAATACAACAGAGTGTTTCCTAAACTAGCCATGTGGGTTAATAACCCTTAAACAAGCCACAAAGACCCCTTAAAGTCCCTCAAAAAAACGTTATTGCAATAATAATAAAAACGTTTTTCCTTATCAGTATCACCAGTAACTAATGAGCCCTTTGTGTAAGCTGGGATTCTTACTAAGTCTCTGAATACAGCTTACCCTTCCCTCATGGGGATATTGTCAGCCTTTTCTAGAATTAACACAGTCTGTCTAGAAAAAAATTAAACTGAACATACCTCAAAGCAAGTATGGATGAATCCGTGGACTCGATACATCTTACAGGAGAAATAAGCATCCTTTAGATATACTCAGAGAAGATAAACCTTTGGAGGAATCAGATTGATGACTGAGATTCCATCTTGAATTTCGGAACCTTCAGAAATGTGTTTAGAACCCAAAGATCCAGAACAGGCCTCCAAGGCTTGTCTTTCTTTTACACCAGAAAAAGAGTAAAGTAAAAACCCCTGTCCTGTGCTTGAACAGGAATCTCTTGAATAACATCATCTAGGAGCTTGCTGACAAACTCCTGGATAGCTTTTAACTTTGCAGAATCTCTGGGGAAAATTCACCAAGTGAGAAAGACATGGTTTCTTGCTGAACTCCAGATAGTACCCTGATTGAAGAAGATCAAGGACCCATTTGTACGAAATGCTAGATGCCCAAACCTCTTTGAAATTGTCTGAAAAAAAGTCTTCTTCTAAGCACAAAAGTTTGGACTGCACACCACCATTGCTTCTTGGCCTGAAAGGAAGGAAAGGGCTTAAAACCATCCTCTGCCTCTTACCCACTTGTGAACGAAAGAAGTCTCAGCGTGAAGAGTTCTTAAAATTATGATACTGAGAGTGTTGTCTATGAACATAAAAGGAACCCCCGTATGAGCTCTGGAAGCGTGTGGACGAAAGGGGCTCTTACCTCCTGTTTTCTTGGATATCAAAAGATCCAATTGCTTTCCAAAAAGCATATCCCCTTCAAAAGGTAGATTTAGCAGATTAGCTTTGGAGCCAGGATCAGCCTCCCAATGATGCCACAAGACCCTTCTTGCCAAATTATCAAAAGAACATAGATTTGGCATTCAACACCAACTCAGAGGCAAAAAGTAACCTTCTTAAGATATGAAAGGTGCAACATTCTTATTGTCTGGCATGGTATGAGACAAATTAGCAGACCAAGGATGAAACAAGGCTCCTTGTTGAAGGTAAACTCTCTTCAATTTTTTTTCTATTTTTGTATCCATTAAATCTTTAAAGGAACCAGCATATCGTAAGTGGGGAAAATCATCTCTTTTGATAATCTAGTAATTGTTGCTTCAGTCTTAGGTGGAGTAGAAAACTGGGTATGCAAGAGCGTTTCCAAGGGAAAGTTCTTAAAATTATGCTCAGGTACTCCAAGCTCCTTTCAGGTTTAGAAAAAAAAATTGAATACATAGATTATAAAGTATCAGAGACAGGAAACAGAATTTATGTTTACCTGATAAATTACTTTCTCCAACGGTGTGTCCGGTCCACGGCGTCATCCTTACTTGTGGGATATTCTCTTCCCCAACAGGAAATGGCAAAGAGCCCAGCAAAGCTGGTCACATGATCCCTCCTAGGCTCCGCCTACCCCAGTCATTCGACCGACGTTAAGGAGGAATATTTGCATAGGAGAAACCATATGGTACCGTGGTGACTGTAGTTAAAGAAAATAAATTATCAGACCTGAATAAAAAAACCAGGGCGGGCCGTGGACCGGACACACCGTTGGAGAAAGTAATTTATCAGGTAAACATAAATTCTGTTTTCTCCAACATAGGTGTGTCCGGTCCACGGCGTCATCCTTACTTGTGGGAACCAATACCAAAGCTTTAGGACACGGATGAAGGGAGGGAGCAAATCAGGTCACCTAAATGGAAGGCACCACGGCTTGCAAAACCTTTCTCCCAAAAATAGCCTCAGAAGAAGCAAAAGTATCAAACTTGTAAAATTTGGTAAAAGTGTGCAGTGAAGACCAAGTCGCTGCCCTACATATCTGATCAACAGAAGCCTCGTTCTTGAAGGCCCATGTGGAAGCCACAGCCCTAGTGGAATGAGCTGTGATTCTTTCGGGAGGCTGCCGTCCGGCAGTCTCGTAAGCCAATCTGATGATGCTTTTAATCCAAAAAGAGAGAGAGGTAGAAGTTGCTTTTTGACCTCTCCTTTTACCAGAATAAACAACAAACAAGGAAGATGTTTGTCTAAAATCCTTTGTAGCATCTAAATAGAATTTTAGAGCGCGAACAACATCCAAATTGTGCAACAAACGTTCCTTCTTTGAAACTGGTTTCGGACACAGAGAAGGTACGATAATCTCCTGGTTAATGTTTTTGTTAGAAACAACTTTTGGAAGAAAACCAGGTTTAGTACGTAAAACCACCTTATCTGCATGGAACACCAGATAAGGAGGAGAACACTGCAGAGCAGATAATTCTGAAACTCTTCTAGCAGAAGAAATTGCAACTAAAAACAAAACTTTCCAAGATAATAACTTAATATCAACGGAATGCAAGGGTTCAAACGGAACCCCCTGAAGAACTGAAAGAACTAAATTGAGACTCCAAGGAGGAGTCAAAGGTTTGTAAACAGGCTTAATTCTAACCAGAGCCTGAACAAAGGCTTGAACATCTGGCACAGCGGCCAGCTTTTTGTGAAGTAACACAGACAAGGCAGAAATCTGTCCCTTCAGGGAACTTGCAGATAATCCTTTTTCCAATCCTTCTTGAAGGAAGGATAGAATCCTAGGAATCTTAACCTTGTCCCAAGGGAATCCTTTAGATTCACACCAACAGATATATTTTTTCCAAATTTTGTGGTAAATCTTTCTAGTTACAGGCTTTCTGGCCTGAACAAGAGTATCGATAACAGAATCTGAGAATCCTCGCTTCGATAAGATCAAGCGTTCAATCTCCAAGCAGTCAGCTGGAGTGAAACCAGATTCGGATGTTCGAACAGACCCTGAACAAGAAGGTCTCGTCTCAAAGGTAGCTTCCAAGGAGGAGCCGATGACATATTCACCAGATCTGCGTACCAAGTCCTGCGTGGCCACGCAGGAGCTATCAAGATCACCGACGCCCTCTCCTGATTGATCCTGGCTACCAGCCTGGGGATGAGAGGAAACGGCGGGAACACATAAGCTAGTTTGAAGGTCCAAGGTGCTACTAGTGCATCCACTAGAGCCGCCTTGGGATCCCTGGATCTGGACCCGTAGCAAGGAACTTTGAAGTTCTGACGAGAGGCCATCAGATCCATGTCTGGAATGCCCCACAGCTGAGTGACTTGGGCAAAGATTTCCGGATGGAGTTCCCACTCCCCCGGATGCAATGTCTGACGACTCAGAAAATCCGCTTCCCAATTTTCCACTCCTGGGATGTGGATAGCAGACAGGTGGCAGGAGTGAGACTCCGCCCATAGAATGATTTTGGTCACTTCTTCCATCGCCAGGGAACTCCTTGTTCCCCCCTGATGGTTGATGTACGCAACAGTTGTCATGTTGTCTGATTGAAACCGTATGAACTTGGCCCTCGCTAGCTGAGGCCAAGCCTTGAGAGCATTGAATATCGCTCTCAGTTCCAGAATATTTATCGGTAGAAGAGATTCTTCCCGAGACCAAAGACCCTGAGCTTTCAGGGATCCCCAGACCGCGCCCCAGCCCATCAGACTGGCGTCGGTCGTGACAATGACCCACTCTGGTCTGCGGAATGTCATCCCTCGTGACAGGTTGTCCAGGGACAGCCACCAACGGAGTGAGTCTCTGGTCCTCTGATTTACTTGTATCTTCGGAGACAAGTCTGTATAGTCCCCATTCCACTGACTGAGCATGCACAGTTGTAATGGTCTTAGATGAATGCGTGCAAAAGGAACTATGTCCATTGCCGCTACCATCAACCCGATCACTTCCATGCACTGAGCTATGGAAGGAAGAGGAACGGAATGGAGTATCCGACAAGAGTCTAGAAGTTTTGTTTTTCTGGCCTCTGTCAGAAAAATCCTCATTTCTAAGGAGTCTATTATTGTTCCCAAGAAGGGAACCCTTGTTGACGGAGATAGAGAACTCTTTTCCACGTTCACTTTCCATCCGTGAGATCTGAGAAAGGCCAGGACAATGTCCGTGTGAGCCTTTGCTTGAGGAAGGGACGACGCTTGAATCAGAATGTCGTCCAAGTAAGGTACTACAGCAATGCCCCTTGGTCTTAGCACAGCTAGAAGGGACCCTAGTACCTTTGTGAAAATCCTTGGAGCAGTGGCTAATCCGAAAGGAAGCGCCACGAACTGGTAATGTTTGTCCAGGAATGCGAACCTCAGGAACCGATGATGTTCCTTGTGGATAGGAATATGTAGATACGCATCCTTTAAATCCACCGTGGTCATGAATTGACCTTCCTGGATGGAAGGAAGAATAGTTCGAATGGTTTCCATCTTGAACGATGGAACCTTGAGAAACTTGTTTAAGATCTTGAGATCTAAGATTGGTCTGAACGTTCCCTCTTTTTTGGGAACTATAAACAGATTGGAGTAGAACCCCATCCCTTGTTCTCTTAATGGAACGGGATGAATCACTCCCATTTTTAACAGGTCTTCTACACAATGTAAGAATGCCTGTCTTTTTATGTGGTCTGAAGACAACTGAGACCTGTGGAACCTCCCCCTTGGGGGAAGTCCCTTGAATTCCAGAAGATAACCTTGGGAGACTATTTCTAGCGCCCAAGGATCCAGAACATCTCTTGCCCAAGCCTGAGCGAAGAGAGAGAGTCTGCCCCCCACCAGATCCGGTCCCGGATCGGGGGCCAACATTTCATGCTGTCTTGGTAGCAGTGGCAGGTTTCTTGGCCTGCTTTCCCTTGTTCCAGCCTTGCATTGGTCTCCAAGCTGGCTTGGCTTGAGAAGTATTACCCTCTTGCTTAGAGGACGTAGCACTTTGGGCTGGTCCGTTTCTACGAAAGGGACGAAAATTAGGTTTATTTTTTGCCTTGAAAGGCCGATCCTGAGGAAGGGCGTGGCCCTTACCCCCAGTGATATCCGAGATAATCTCTTTCAAGTCAGGGCCAAACAGCGTTTTCCCCTTGAAAGGAATGTTAAGTAGCTTGTTCTTGGAAGACGCATCAGCCGACCAAGATTTCAACCAAAGCGCTCTGCGCGCCACAATAGCAAACCCAGAATTCTTAGCCGCTAACCTAGCCAATTGCAAGGTGGCGTCTAGGGTGAAAGAATTAGCCAATTTGAGAGCATTGATTCTGTCCATAATCTCCTCATAAGGAGGAGAATCACTGTCGACCGCCTTTATCAGCTCATCGAACCAGAAACATGCGGCTGTAGCGACAGGGACAATGCATGAAATTGGTTGTAGAAGGTAACCCTGCTGAACAAACATCTTTTTAAGCAAACCTTCTAATTTTTTATCCATAGGATCTTTGAAAGCACAACTATCCTCTATGGGTATAGTGGTGCGTTTGTTTAAAGTGGAAACCGCTCCCTCGACCTTGGGGACTGTCTGCCATAAGTCCTTTCTGGGGTCGACCATAGGAAACAATTTTTTAAATATGGGGGGAGGGACGAAAGGAATACCGGGCCTTTCCCATTCTTTATTAACAATGTCCGCCACCCGCTTGGGTATAGGAAAAGCTTCTGGGAGCCCCGGCACCTCTAGGAACTTGTCCATTTTACATAGTTTCTCTGGGATGACCAACTTGTCACAATCATCCAGAGTGGATAATACCTCCTTAAGCAGAATGCGGAGATGTTCCAACTTAAATTTAAATGCAATCACATCAGGTTCAGCTTGTTGAGAAATGTTCCCTGAATCAGTAATTTCTCCCTCAGACAAAACCTCCCTGGTCCCATCAGACTGAGTTAGGGGCCCTTCAGAAATATTAATATCAGCGTCGTCATGCTCTTCAGTATCTAAAACAGAGCAGTCGCGCTTACGCTGATAAGTGTTCATTTTGGCTAAAATGTTTTTGACAGAATTATCCATTACAGCCGTTAATTGTTGCATAGTAAGGAGTATTGGCGCGCTAGATGTACTAGGGGCCTCCTGAGTGGGCAAGACTCGTGTAGACGAAGGAGGGAATGATGCAGTACCATGCTTACTCCCCTCACTTGAGGAATCATCTTGGGCATCATTGTCATTGTCACATAAATCACATATATTTAAATGAATAGGAATTCTGGCTTCCCCACATTCAGAACACAGTCTATCTGGTAGTTCAGACATGTTAAACAGGCATAAACTTGATAACAAGTACAAAAAACGTTTTAAAATAAAACCGTTACTGTCACTTTAAATTTTAAACTGAACACACTTTATTACTGCAAATGCGAAAAAACATGAAGGAATTGTTCAAAATTTACCAAATTTTCACCACAGTGTCTTAAAGCCTTAAAAGTATTGCACACCAAATTTGGAAGCTTTAACCCTTAAAATAACGGAACCGGAGCCGTTTTGAACTTTAACCCCTTTACAGTCCCTGGTATCTGCTTTGCTGAGACCCAACCAAGCCCTAAGGGGAATACGATACCAAATGACGCCTTCAGAAAGTCTTTTCTAAGTATCAGAGCTCCTCTCACATGCGACTGCATGCCATGCCTCTCAAAAACAAGTGCGCAACACCGGCGCGAAAATGAGGCTCTGCCTATGCTTTGGGAAAGCCCCTAAAGAATAAGGTGTCTAAAACAGTGCCTGCCGATATTATTATATCAAAATACCCAGATAAAATGATTCCTCAAGGCTAAATATGTGTTAATAATCAATCGATTTAGCCCAAAAAAAGTCTACAGTCTTAATAAGCCCTTTTTGAAGCCCTTATTTACAATCGTAATAAACATGGCTTACCGGATCCCAGAGGGAAAATGACAGCTTCCAGCATTACATCGTCTTGTTAGAATGTGTCATACCTCAAGCAGCAAGAGACTGCTCACTGTTCCCCCAACTGAAGTTAATTGCTCTCAACAGTCCTGTGTGGAACAGCCATGGATTTTAGTGACGGTTGCTAAAATCATTTTCCTCATACAAACAGAAATCTTCATCTCTTTTCTGTTTCTGAGTAAATAGTACATACCAGCACTATTTCAAAATAACAAACTCTTGATTGAATAATAAAAACTACAGTTAAACACTAAAAAACTCTAAGCCATCTCCGTGGAGATGTTGCCTGTACAACGGCAAAGAGAATGACTGGGGTAGGCGGAGCCTAGGAGGGATCATGTGACCAGCTTTGCTGGGCTCTTTGCCATTTCCTGTTGGGGAAGAGAATATCCCACAAGTAAGGATGACGCCGTGGACCGGACACACCTATGTTGGAGAAAAGGTATGATCATCAGATCCAGAACTAGGATTAAACCAGTCTAATAAAACTTGAGGCAATTCATCTTCAATTCTCAGAAAAAAAAAAAAATTGTTTCAGTGTCAAGTGACATAGGCGTATCAGTATCAGGAGTTTCCCCTTTAGAAGCAGAATCAAAGGTTTGAAAAGTATCCATAGAGTCCTCAGGTGTAACAGAAAAACTTCCAGCATATATTTGTCCAATTAACACTTAAAATTTTTTTTATCTTGCCAGCAAAGATTTGCACATAGGGAACAGGTGGGCTCTTCGTGACTAAAGAAAAAAGTACATAGCCAGCCATAAATAAATTATATAATAGTATACACATAATAAAAAATAAGATAGCATGACATTAGGTCAACCTCCTCCAGTGGAGACAAAAACAAAACTGAGTCGTCAGTGAGGAGGGTGGGGTTTTTAGAGTTTCAGGGGTTTGGGAATATCTGCCTCCTACTAATGGTAGGTAGAGAAAAGTGATTCCCAGGAGTAATGTATCATGGACTCTCACCACCTGAAAGACATTTTGTTTTGTAATACATATAGAGCATACAAATTTTTTTTTAAAAAAAACATATGCTTCTATGATCAAATTTAATTTCTTTCCATGATCTTCTTTGTTGAAAAGATACCTAGGTATGGCAGGAAATAGTGTGGCCATCAAGTGCTCTTGCAAATGTCTCCTCGATTACCCCCCTCCTGCAAACGCTCCACAATTACAGTTCCTGTTCCAATTTTAGAATCAATATTACCAAATCAGAACTTCTTCCCATTGAACTTCAGGCAGATGAGCTGAAAACAATACAATCACTTGCTTATTTCCGCACACAGCAACAATCTATCAAATACCTAGGAATACACATATCCCCTTACAAGTCCACATTACTAAACGCAAACTTTCAAGCCATAGCTACAACCACACGTGCCCTCCTGTGCTCCTGGAGTAACAAGCCACTATCGTGGGTGGGCAAAATCAATGCAGTTAAAATTATTCTTCTCCCTAAACTTTTGTATCTCTTCCAGACCCTCCCCATTCCTCTACCATCACCATCAATACACAATCTACAAAAACTAATCACAAAATATATCTGGCAACATAAACGGCCCCGAATCGCAATTGCAACACTATACCGCCGAAAGACTTAGGAGGCTTGGGGATCCCAAACCTGCAACAGTATAGATTGGTCACCTTCCTTACCAGAATCAACAACTGGTGCAAGCATTCATCTCACAAACAGTGGGTTCTATTAGAACACCATTTGTCCAATACTGACCATCTCGGGAGTAAGTGTTGGTTTTCCCCCGAAATCAATAATTGCTGAAACTTTTCACTTATGGGATACATTAATCGAAAAGATTTCCCATGAGTGTAACCATAAAAATCAACAGGTGATACTCTCTTCACAGCCCTCTGACAAACACTGTACTCTGAGAGGAATTGGGCTTCAAAATGCTTAGAAGCGCCTATCATAGAAGAAATCAAGCACAAACTTACTTCACCACCTCCACAGGAGGCAGAGTTTGTAAAACTAAGGTGTGAGTGTGCATTTTGAGGTTTGGGAAACTTTGCCCCTATTGGTAGGAATGTATATCCCATACGTCACTAGCTCATGGACTCTTGCCATTTACATGAAAGAAATTGTTGTTTAAAATGGTATGCTCTATCTGAATCCGGAAAGATTTTTTTGGGGGTCCCATGTCCCTTTAAAAATATGTAGTGAAAGGTAATGAAAGGAATTCGTGTCTGCGGCAATATGGGACTTTCCTAAGGAGAAAGGACATTTTCATAAAAACAGAATATTTACTTAAAGGGACAGTCAAGTCCAAAAAAAAAAACTTTCATGATTTAAATAGGGAATGTAATTTTAAACAACTTTCCAATTTACTTTTATCACCAATTTTTCTTTGTTCTTTTGGTATTCTTAGTTGAAAAACCTAGGAGGTTCATACTTTGAAGACTGCCTCTAATCTGAATGCATTTTGACCACTAGAGGGCATGTGTTTCATATAGATAACTTTGAGCTCATGCACGTGAAGTTACCCTGGAGTGAGCACTGATTGGCTAACATGCAAGTCTGTCAAAAGAACTGAAATAAGGGGGCAGTTTGCAGAGGCATAGATACAAGGTAATTACAAAGGTAAAAACTGCATTTCTATAACAGTGTTGGGTATGCAAAACTGAGGAATGGGTAATAAAGGGATAATCTTTCTTTTTAAATAACAAAAATTCTGGTGTTGACTGTCCCTTTAAGTTTTTTAAAAATGTGTTTTTATACAAACGTTTAGCTTGTTACTTAAATGATTTTACCTGCTTAGCCTAGGAACAATATCTGTACTGGGACAGAGTATGTTCTAAAGTTAAAAGATAGAGCAAATTACAGTTTTTTATTCACCTGTGTTATATATTATTATATCATCATTTTTTATAGTGATATAATTTGGTTATCAATACATGTAATATAATAACAGCAAAAATTCTAACCTTCCATAGAATATTTAAAGAAAAGGTCATTCACATCTGTCACTGTTTCAGCATCATTTTCTCTGCATCGGAGGGTGCAGATCCTTTTGATCAAGTCTCTAATAACTTCATTTACCCCTCCAGAGTATACTGCCACATCTTTAGGTTTTAGAATCTTCTGTCGAAGAGCACTCCGCATTGTAAGCCACTTTGCCCCTTCACTGAAAGAGACATTAAGGTCATATTTTTAATGGTCTAGGTTAGATTAAATAGTGTCAAGAATACATCTTACTTTGTCCACCATAGGATCACTCATCACAATAATGCTAAACATAGAAAAGCAAAAGTTAGCTATAAAGGGTGTATAAATAGATGTTCTAAATTAGTATAGTGAACCATTTCTTGTTAAAGGTACATTAAACATTATTATTAGCTTTGAGGCTATCCTTTCTCACCCTCCGTCTATTCATGGGTGCCGCCATGTTGAAATCTAGCTTGAACCGCATTTCAGTGCCGACATGTTTGCACATGAGCAGCAAAACTCCTTCAGATAACTGCAGAGAAACCAAAACCTATCTGAGATATCTATATATTTTATTAAACTATGTTCTTGTCATTACAAACTAATTATTTTTGTTTTCTGTGTAATGCGAGTTGTTAGACCAGCTTCTAATGGTTAGGAGCTGCAGATGTCGTCCTCTATATACTCTAGCAATCAGGCCGTTCTAGTGGACACTATAGCTTTGGCTGTCAGCTAATGTTAAAATAGCACAGCTGTGCAGTTATTCACTTCCTACTCAACCCTTCTGCTTCACTTGCATGAAACACTGGGGAAAAATGGATACTGCTGATAATAAAGTACCCTTATGCTAACATCAATGCATTTCATCCTTCATGGCTTTTTCAAGATGGATTTGTCCTCTCTATAAGGATATTTAAATCCAAGACATGTTTTAGATTGCTTCATTCAATTTAAACAGATATCACTTGCACTTGTATATTCCCTACTCATCTTAAAGGTACAAAATTAAACTTTTATGATTCAGATAGGGCATGTAATTTTAAACAGATTTCCAATTTGCTTTGTTTTCTTGGTATTCTTTGTTAAAACTAGACCTAGGTAGGCTCATATGGTAATCTCTAAGCCCTTGAAGACCGCCTCTTATCTCAGTGCATTTTAACAGCTTCTTACAGCTAGAGGGCGTTAGTTCATGTGTGTCATATAGTAACTCCACAGGAGTGATCTCGTTATGAGTCGGCACTGATTGGCTAAAATGCATGTCTGTCAAAAGAACTGAGGAAAGGAGGAAGTCTGCAGAGGCTTAAAAACTAAATAATCAGAGGTAAAAATTGTATACATTTAAAAGTGTTAGCTATGCAAAACCGGGGAATGGGTAATAAAGAAAGCCTATACACCAACATTAAGCACACTAGTGGCATTAATGCAGTTCATTCTGTCTTGAGATCTGACAATAGATACAATTTTGCTCAAATCGATTTTTTTCATACAATTACTTACAATCATACTATGTGGCAACTATTTTTTGTTTCAAGATGATTATTTTCTTCAACTCCAAGGTACTGCTATGGGTTCCAACGTCACCCCTAATTATGCCAATATTTTTATGAATTTATATGAAGAAAGATATATCTTTTCAAACAATTTGTTCATTCGGTATGGCTGGCTGGGCGACGTTAGAACCCTGGTAGAATTCATTAATGATTTAAATATATCAACTAATCACATCAAATGCAAACTTTCCTGGAGTGAGGAATAACATAATTTATGTAAGAACTTACCTGATAAATTCATTTCTTTCATATTAGCAAGAGTCCATGAGCTAGTGACGTATGGGATATACATTTCTACCAGGAGGGGCAAAGTTTCCCAAACCTCAAAATGCCTATAAATACACCCCTCACCACACCCACAAATCAGTTTACCGAATAGCCAAGAAGTGGGGTGATAAGAAAAAAGTGCGAAAGCATAAAAAAAATAAGGAATTGGAATAATTGTGCTTTATACAAAAAAATCATAACCATCACAAAAAGGGTGGGCCTCATGGACTCTTGCTAATATGAAAGAAATGAATTTAACAGGTAAGTTCTTACATAAATTATATTTTCTTTCATGTAATTAGCAAGAGTCCATGAGTAAGTGACGTATGGGATAATAAATACCCAAGATGTGGAGCTTCCACGCAAGAGTCACTAGAGAGGGAGGGATAAAATAAAGACAGCCAATTCCGCTGAAAAAATAATCCACACCCCAAAATAAAGTTTAAATCTTATAATGAAAAAAACTGAAATTATAAGCAGAAGAATCAAACTGAAATAGCTGCCTGAAGTACTTTTCTACCAAAAACTGCTTCAGAAGAAGAAAACACATTAAAATGGTAGAATTTAGTAAAAGTATGCAAAGAAGACCAAGTGGCTGCTTTGCAAATCTGATCAACCGAAGCTTCATTCCTAAACGCCCAGGAAGTAGAAACTGACCTAGTAGAATGAGCTGTAATCCCTTGAGGCGGAGTTTTACCCGACTCGACATAAGCATGATGAATCAAAGATTTTAACCAAGATGCCAAAGAAATGGCAGAGGCCTTCTGACCTTTCCTGGAACCGGAAAAGATAACAAATAGACTAGAAGTCTTTCGGAAATCTTTAGTAGCTTCAACATAATATTTCAAAGCTCTAACTACATCCAAAGAATGCAACGATCTTTAATTAGAATTCTTAGGATTAGGACACAATGAAGGAACCACAATTTCTCTAACTTTAGGTAAAAATTTTAATGAAGTTCGCAACACCGCCTTATCCTGATGAAAAATCAGAAAAGGAGATTCACAAGAAAGAGCAGATAACTCTGAAACTCTTCTAGCAGAAGAGATGGCCAAAAGGAACAGGACTTTCCAAGAAAGTAATTTAATGTCCAGAGAATGCATAGTTTCACACGGAGGAGCTTGTAAAGCCCCCAGAACCAAATTCAAACTCCAAGGAGGAGAGATTGACTACACTCCGGGATGTGGATTGCTGACAGGTGGCAAGAGTGAGACTCTGCCCAGCGAATTATCTTTGATACTTCCATCATTGCTAGGGAGCTTCTTGTCCTCCCTGATGGTTGATGTAAGCTACAGTCGTGATGTTGTCCGACTGAAACCTGATGAACCCCCGAGTTGTCAACTGGGGCCAAGCCAGGAGTGCATTGAGAACTGCTCTCAATTCCAGAATGTTTATTGGCAGGAGACTCTCCTCCTGACTCCATTGTCCCTGAGCCTTCAGAGAATTCCAGACGGCACCCCAACCTAGAAGGCTGGCGTCTGTTGTTACAATTGTCCAGTCTGGTCTGCTGAATGGCATCCCCCTGGACAGATGTGGCGGAGAAAGCCACCATAGAAGAGAATTTCTGGTCTCTTGATCCAGATTCAGAGAAGGGGACAAGTCTGAGTAATCCCCATTCCACTGACTTAGCATGCACAGTTGCAGTGGTCTGAGGTGTAAGCGTGCAAAGGGTACTATGTCCATTGCCGCTACCATTAAGCCGATTACCTCCATGCATTGAGCCACTGACGGGTGTTGAATGGAATGAAGGGTGCGGCAAGCACTTTGAAGTCTTGTTAGCCTGTCCTCTGTCAGGTAAATCTTCATTTCTACAGAATCTATAAGAGTCCCCAGGAAGGGAACTCTTGTGAGTGGAACGAGTGAACTTTTCTTTTCGTTCACCTTCCATCCATGTGACCTTAGAAATGCCAGTACTAACTCTGTATGAAACTTGGCAGTTTGAAAGCTTGAAGCTTGTATCAGAATGTCGTCTAGGTATGGAGCTACCGAGATTCCCGCGGTCTTAGTACCGCCAGAAGAGCACCCAGAACCTTTGTGAAGATTCTTGGAGCTGTAGCCAATCCGAATGGAAGAGCCACAAACTGGTAATGCCTGTCTAGGAAGGCAAAACCTTAGGTACCGGTAATGATCTTTGTGAATCGGTATGTGAAGGTAAGCATCTTTTAAATCTACAGTGGTCATGTACTGACCCTCTTGGATCATAGGTAAAATTGTCCGAATAGTCTCCATCTTGAACGATGGAACTCTTAGGAATTTGTTTAGGATCTTTAAGTCCAGGATTGGTCTGAAAGTTCCCTCTTTTTGGGAACCACAAACAGATTTGAGTAAAACCCTTGTCCCTGTTCCGACCGTGGAACTGGATGGATTACTCCCATTAACAAGAGCTCTTGTACGCAGCGTAGAAACGCCTCTTTCCGTAGCAAAAGCGCCAAAAAACGGCCCCTCCCCCTCACACACAGCAGTGAGAGAGAACAGAAACTGTCAGAAAAAAGATCAAGCAACTGCCAAGTGGAAAAATAGTGCCCAAACATTTATTCACTCAGTACCTCAGCAAATGAAAACGATTTTACATTCCAGCAAAAACGTTAAACATAATTTCTTAGTTATTAAAAAGTTTTATGTATTTCTTACAGTGTAATTCCAGTGAAGTACCATTCCCCAGAATACTGAAGTGTAAAGTATACATACATGACATTATATCGGTATGGCAGGATTTTCTCATCAATTCCATTGTCAGAAAATAAAAGCTGCTACATACCTCTATGCAGATTCATCTGCCCGCTGTCCCCTGATCTGAAGTTTACCTCTCCTCAGATGGCCGAGAAACAGCAATATGATCTTAACTACTCCGGCTAAAATCATAGTAAAACTCTGGTAGATTCTTCTTCAAACTCTGCCAGAGAGGTAATAACACACTCCGGTGCTATTTTAAAATAACAAACTTTTGATTGAAGATATAAAACTAAGTATAATCACCATAGTCCTCTCACACATCCTATCTAGTCGTTGGGTGCAAGAGAATGACTGGGAGTGACGTAGAGGGGAGGAGCTATATGCAGCTCTGCTGGGTGAATCCTCTTGCACTTCCTGTTGGGGAGGAGTAATATCCCAGAAGTAATGATGACCCGTGGACTGATCACACTTAACAGAAGAAAAAGGGCCTTGAGATAGAAGGTCTGGTCTTAACGGAAGAGTCCAAGGTTGGCAAGCAGCCCTCCGAACAAGATCCGCATACTAAAACCTGTGAGGCCATGCTGGAGCCACCAGCAGAACAAACGAACGCTCCTTTAGAATCTTGGAGATCACTCTTGGAAGAAGAACCAGAGGCGGAAAGATACAAGCAGGATGATACTTCCAAGGAAGTGACAACGCATCCACTGCCTCCGCCTGAGGATCCCTAGATCTGGACAGATACCTGGGAAGTTTCTTGTTTAGATGAGAAGCCATCAGATCTATTTCTGGAATACCCCAGATTTGAACAATCTGAAGAAACACCTCTGGGTGAAGAGACCATTCGCCCGGATGTAACGTCTGGCGACTGAGATAATCCGCTAACCAATTGTCTACACCTGGGATGTGAACCGCAGAAACTAGACAGGAGCTGGATTCCGCCCAAGCAAGTATCCAAGATACTTCTTTCATAGACAGAGGACTGAGTCCCCCCTTGATGATTGACAAATGCCACGGTTGTGACATTGTCCGTCTGAAAACAAATGAACGATTCTCTCTTCAGAAGAGGCCACGACTGAAGAGCTCTGAAAATCGCACGGAGTTCCAAAATGTTGATAGGTAATCTCGCCTCCCGAGATTCCCAAACCCCCTGCGCTGTCAGAGACCCCCATACAGCTCCCCAACCTGTCAGACTTGCATCTGTTGAGATTACAGTCCAGGTTGGAAGAACAAAAGAAGCCCCTTGAACTAAACGATGGTGATCTGTCCACCACGTCAGAGAGTGTCGTACAATCGGATTTAAAGATATTAACTGTGATATCTTTGTATAATCCCTGCACCACTGGTTCAGCATACAAAGCTGAAGAGGTCGCATGTGAAAACGAGCAAAGGGGATCGTGTCCGATGCAGCAGTCATAAGACCTAGAATTTCCATGCATAAGGCTACCGAAGGGAATGATTGAGACTGAAGGTTTCGACAAGCTGAAACCAATTTCAGACGTCTCTTGTCCGTCAGAGACAAAGTCATGGACACTGAATCTATTTGGAAACCTAAAAAGGTTACCCTTGTCTGAGGAATCAATGAACTCTTTGGTAAATTGATCCTCCAACCATGTTCTTGAAGAAATGACACAAGTCGATTCGTATGAAATTCTGCTAAATGTGAAGACTGAGCAAGTACCAAGATATCGTCCAAATAAGGAAATACCACAATACCCTGTTCTCTGATTACAGATAGCAGGGCACCGAGAACCTTTGAAAAAATCCTTGGAGCTGTTGCTAGGCCGAACGGCAGAGCCACAAATTGTTAATGCTTGTCTAGAAAAGAGAATCTCAGAAACTGATAATGATCTGGATGAATCGGAATATGCAGATATGCATCCTGTAAATGTATTGTGGACATATAATGCCCTTGCTGAAAAAAGGCAGGATAGTCCTTATAGTTACCATTTTGAATGTTGGTATCCTTGCATAACGATTCAATATTTTTAAATCCAGAACTGGTCTGAAGGAATTCTCCTTCTTTGGTACAATGAATAGATTGGAGTAAAACCCCAGACCCTGTTCCAGAACTGGAACTGGCACAATTACTCCAGCCAACTCTAGATCTGAAACACATTTCAGAAATGCTTGAGCCTTCACTGGATTTATTGGAATGCGAGAAAGAAAAAATCTTCTTCCAGGAGGCCTTACCTTGAAACCTATTCTGTACCCTTGTGAAACAATGTTCTGAATCCAAAGACTGTGAATCGAATTGATCCAAATTTCTTTGAAAAATCGTAATCTGCCCCCTACCAGCTGTGCTGGAATGAGGGCCGCACCTTCATTTGGACTTGGGAGCTGGCTTTTGCTTTCTAAAAGGCTTGGATTTATTCCAAACTGGAGATGGTTTCCAAACTGACACTGTTCCTTTAGGGGAAGGATCAGGCTTCTGTTCCTTATTCTGAAGAAAGGAACGAAAACGATTAGCAGCCCTATATTTACCTTTAGATTTTTTATCCTGAGGTAAGAAAGTTCCTTTCCCCCCAGTAACAGTTGAAATAATAGAATCCAACTGGGAACCAAACAATTTATTACCTTTGAAAGAAAGGGAAAGCAAAGTTGACTTAGAAGACATATCTGCATTCCAAGTTTTAAGCCATAAAGCTCTTCTAGCTAAAATAGCTAAAGACATATACCTGACATCAACTCTAATGATATCAAAGATGGCATCACAAATAAAGTTATTAGCATGTTGAAGGAGTTTAACAATGTTATGAGTATTATGATCTGGCACTTGTTGTGCCAAAGCCTCCAACCAAAAAGTGGAAGCTGCCGCTACATCAGCCAAAGAAATAGCAGGTCTAAGAAGATTACCTGAACATAAATAAGCTTTCCTTAGAAAGGAATCAATTTTCCTATCTAAAGGATCCTTAAAGGAAGTACTATCTGCCGTAGGAATAGTAGTACGTTTAGCGAGAGTAGAGATAGCCCCATCAACTTTAGGGATTTTGTCACAAAACTCTAATCTGTCAGATGGCACAGGATACAATTTCTTAAACCTTTTAGAAGGAGTAAATGAATTACCCAGAGTATTCCATTCCCTAGAAATTACTTCAGAAATAGCATCAGGGACAGGAAAAACTTCCGGAATAACTGTAGGAGGTTTAAAAACCGAATTTAAACGCTTAGTAGATTTAGTATCAAGAGGACTAGATTCATCCAACTCTAGTGCGATTAAAACTTCTTTAAGTAAAGAACGAATAAATTCAATTTTAAATAAATATGAAGATTTATCAGTGTCAATATCTGAGACAGAATCCTCTGAACCAGAAAAATCATCATCAGAAACAGACAAATCAGAATGATGATGTTCATTTAAAAAGTTTTAAAAGACCTTTTACGTTTACTGGAAGGAGGAAAAACAGACATAGCCTTCCTAATAGATTTAGAAACAAAATCTCTTATATTAACAGGAACATCCTGAGTATTAGATGTTGATGGAACTGCAACAGGTAATGGTATATTACTAATGGAAATACTATCTGCATTAGCAAGCTTATCATGACATTCATCACAAACTACAGCCGGAGGGACAGATAACACAAGTTTACAGCAGATACACTTAACTTTGGTGGAACCAGCATCAGGCAGCGTTTTTCCAGAAGTAGCTTCTGATTCAGGGTCAATCTGAGACATCTTGCAATATGTAATAGAAAAAACAACATATAAAGCAAAATCTATCAAATTCCTTAAAAGGCAGTTTCAGGAATGGGAAAAAAAGCCAATTAACAAGCCTCTAGCAACCAGAAGCAAATGAAAAATGAGACTTAAATAATGTGAGAAAAAAGGTGGAGACATAAATGACGCCCACATTTTTTGGCGCTAAAAAAGCCGCCCACATTATTGGCGCTCAAATGCTTTTTGCGCCAAAAATGACGCCACATCCGGTAACGCCGACATTTTTGGCGCAAAACGTCAAAAAAATGACACAAACACGAACAACTTCCGGCGACAAGTATGACGCCGGAAATGACATCGAAATTTTTTGCGCCAAGAATGACGCAATAAAATGAAGCATTTTCAGCCCCCGCGAGCCTAACAGCCCAAAGGGAAAAGAGTCAAATTTTAAGGTAAGAAAAAAATGATTAATTCATATGCATTATCCCAATAATGAAACTGACTGTCTGAAATAAGGAATATTGAACATCCTGAATCAAGGCAAATAAATGTTTAAACACATATATTTAAAACTTTATATAAAAGTGCCCAACCATAGCTTAGAGTGTCACAAAAAAACAATTTATGTAAGAACTTACCTGATAAATTCATTTCTTTCATATTAGCAAGAGTCCATGAGCTAGTGACGTATGGGATATACATTCCTACCAGGAGGGGCAAAGTTTCCCAAACCTCAAAATGCCTATAAATACACCCCTCACCACACCCACAAATCAGTTTAACGCATAGCCAAGAAGTGGGGTGATAAGATAAAAGTGCGAAAGCATAAAAAATAAGGAATTGGAATAATTGTGCTTTATACAAAAAAATCATAACCACCACAAAAAAGGGTGGGCCTCATGGACTCTTGCTAATATGAAAGAAATGAATTTATCAGGTAAGTTCTTACATAAATTATGTTTTCTTTCATGTAATTAGCAAGAGTCCATGAGCTAGTGACGTATGGGATAATGAATACCCAAGATGTGGATCTTCCACGCAAGAGTTACTAGAGAGGGAGGGATAAAATAAAGACAGCCAATTCCGCTGAAAAAAATCCACACCCAAAATAAAGTTTAAATCTTATAATGAAAAAAACTGAAATTATAAGCAGAAGAATCAAACTGAAACAGCTGCCTGAAGTACTTTTCTACCAAAAACTGCTTCAGAAGAAGAAAACACATCAAAATGGTAGAATTTAGTAAAAGTATGCAAAGAAGACCAAGTTGCTGCTTTGCAAATCTGATCAACCGAAGCTTCATTCCTAAATGCCCAGGAAGTAGACACTGACCTAGTAGAATGAGCTGTAATCCTTTGAGGCAGAGATTTACCCGACTCGACATAAGCATGATGAATTAAAGATTTCAACCAAGATGCCAAAGAAATGGCAGAGGCCTTCTGACC
Organism: Bombina bombina; assembly: GCF_027579735.1. Classification (NCBI taxonomy): domain Eukaryota; kingdom Metazoa; phylum Chordata; class Amphibia; order Anura; family Bombinatoridae; genus Bombina; species Bombina bombina. Next base: position 326,096,602 of record NC_069499.1, read on the forward strand.
TTTCCTAGAACCGGAAAAGATAACAAATAGACTAGAAGTCTTTCGGAAATTCTTAGTAGCTTCAACATAATATTTCAAAGCTCTAACTACATCCAAAGAATGCAATGATCTCTCCTTAGAATTCTTAGGATTAGGACACAATGAAGGAACCACAATTTCTCTACTAATGTTGTTAGAATTCACAACCTTAGGTAAAAATTTAAAAGAAGTTCGCAACACCGCCTTATCCTGATGAAAAATCAGAAAAGGAGACTCACAAGAAAGAGCAGATAATTCAGAAACTCTTCTAGCAGAAGTGATGGCCAAAAGAAACAAAACTTTCCAAGAAAGTAATTTAATGTCCAATGAATGCATAGGTTCAAACGGAGAAGCTTGAAGAGCCCCCAGAACCAAATTCAAACTCCAAGGAGGAGAAATTGACTTAATGACAGGTTTTATACGAACCAAAGCTTGTACAAAACAATGAATATCAGGAAGATTAGCAATCTTTCTGTGAAAAAGAACAGAAAGAGCAGAGATTTGTCCTTTCAAGGAACTTGCAGACAAACCTTTATCCAAACCATCCTGAAGAAACTGTAAAATTCTCGGAATTCTAAAAGAATGCCAGGAAAAATGATGAGAAAGACACCAAGAAAACAGAATTTATGTTTACCTGATAAATTACTTTCTCCAACGGTGTGTCCGGTCCACGGCGTCATCCTTACTTGTGGGATATTCTCTTCCCCAACAGGAAATGGCAAAGAGCCCAGCAAAGCTGGTCACATGATCCCTCCTAGGCTCCGCCTACCCCAGTCATTCGACCGACGTTAAGGAGGAATATTTGCATAGGAGAAACCATATGATACCGTGGTGACTGTAGTTAAAGAAAATAAATTATCAGACCTGATTAAAAAACCAGGGCGGGCCGTGGACCGGACACACCGTTGGAGAAAGTAATTTATCAGGTAAACATAAATTCTGTTTTCTCCAACATAGGTGTGTCCGGTCCACGGCGTCATCCTTACTTGTGGGAACCAATACCAAAGCTTTAGGACACGGATGAAGGGAGGGAGCAAATCAGGTCACCTAAATGGAAGGCACCACGGCTTGCAAAACCTTTCTCCCAAAAATAGCCTCAGAAGAAGCAAAAGTATCAAACTTGTAAAATTTGGTAAAAGTGTGCAGTGAAGACCAAGTCGCTGCCCTACATATCTGATCAACAGAAGCCTCGTTCTTGAAGGCCCATGTGGAAGCCACAGCCCTAGTGGAAGGAGCTGTGATCCTTTCAGGAGGCTGCCGTCCGGCAGTCTCGTAAGCCAATCTGATGATGCTTTTAAACCAAAAGGAGAGAGAGGTAGAAGTTGCTTTTTGACCTCTCCTTTTACCAGAATAAACAACAAACAAGGAAGATGTTTGTCTAAAATCCTTTGTAGCATCTAAATAGAATTTTAGAGCGCGAACAACATCCAAATTGTGCAACAAACGTTCCTTCTTCGAAACTGGTTTCGGACACAGAGAAGGCACGACTATCTCCTGGTTAATGTTTTTGTTAGAAACAACTTTTGGTACGTAAAACCACCTTATCTGCATGGAACACCAGATAAGGAGGAGAACACTGCAGAGCAGATAATTCTGAAACTCTTCTAGCAGAAGAAATTGCAACCAAAAACAAAACTTTCCAAGATAATAACTTAATATCAACGGAATGTAAGGGTTCAAACGGAACCCCCTGAAGAACTGAAAGAACTAAGTTGAGACTCCAAGGAGGAGTCAAAGGTTTGTAAACAGGCTTGATTCTAACCAGAGCCTGAACAAAGGCATAAACATCTGGCACAGCTGCCAGCTTTTTGTGAAGTAACACAGACAAGGCAGAAATCTGTCCCATCAAGGAACTAGCAGATAATCCTTTTTCCAATCCTTCTCGAAGGAAGGATAGAATCTTAGGAATCTTAACCTTGTCCCAAGGGAATCCTTTAGATTCACACCAACAGATATATGTCTTCCAAATTTTGTGGTAAATTTTTCTAGTTACAGGCTTTCTGGCCTGAACAAGAGTATCAATAACAGAATCTGAGAACCCTCGCTTTGATAAGATCAAGCGTTCAATCTCCAAGCAGTCAGCTGGAGTGGGACCAGATTCGGATGTTCGAACGGACCTTGAACAAGAAGGTCTCGTCTCAAAGGTAGCCTCCATGGTGGAGCCGATGACATATTCACCAGATCCGCATACCAAGTCCTGCGTGGCCACGCAGGAGCTATCAAGATCACCGACGCCCTCTCCTGATTGATCCTGGCTACCAGCCTGGGGATGAGAGGAAACGGCGGGAATACATAAGCTAGTTTGAAGGTCCAAGGTGCTACTAGTGCATCTACTAGAGTCGCCTTGGGATCCCTGGATCTGGACCCGTAGCAAGGAACCTTGAAGTTCTGACGAGAGGCCATCAGATCCATGTCTGGAATGCCCCACAGTTGAGTGATTTGGGCAAAGAGTTCCGGATGGAGTTCCCACTCCCCCGGATGCAATGTCTGACGACTCAGAAAATCCGCTTCCCAATTTTCCACTCCTGGGATGTGGATTGCAGACAGGTGGCAGGAGCGAGTCTCCGCCCATAGAATGATTTTGGTCACTTCTTCCATCGCCAGGGAACTCCTTGTTCCCCCCTGATGGTTGATGTACGCAACAGTCGTCATGTTGTCTGATTGAAACCGTATGAACTTGGCCCTCGCTAGCTGAGGCCAAGCCTTGAGAGCATTGAATATCGCTCTCAGTTCCAGAATATTTATCGGTAGAAGAGATTCTTCCCGAGATTAAAGACCCTGAGCTTTCAGGGATCCCCAGACCGCGCCCCAGCCCATTAGACTGGCGTCGGTCGTGACAATGACCACTCTGGTCTGCGGGAGGTCACCCCTTGTGACAGGTTGTCCAGGGACAGCCACCAACGGAGTGAGTCTCTGGTCCTCTGATTTACTTGTATCTTCGGAGACAAGACTGTATAGTCCCCATTCCACTGACTGAGCATACACAGTTGTAATGGTCTTAGATGAATGCGCGCAAAAGGAACTATGTCCATTGCCGCTACCATCAAACCTATCACTTCCATGCACTGTGCTATGGAAGGAAGAGGAACGGAATGAAGTATCCGACTAGAGTTAGAAGTTTTGTTTTTCTGGTCTCTGTCAGAAAAATCCTCATTTCTAAGGAGTCTATTATTGTTCCCAAGAAGGGAACTCTTGTCGACGGAGATAGAGAACTCTTTTCCACGTTCACTTTCCATCCGTGATATCTGAGAAAGGCCAGGACTATGTCCGTGTGAGCCTTTGCTTGAGGAAGGGACGACGCTTGAATCAGAATGTCGTCCAAGTAAGGTACTACAGCAATGCCCCTTGGTCTTAGCACCGCCAGAAGGGACCCTAGTACCTTTGTGAAAATCCTTGGAGCAGTGGCTAATCCGAAAGGAAGCGCCACGAACTGGTAATGCTTGTCCAGGAATGCGAACCTTAGGAACCGATGATGTTCCTTGTGGACAGGAATATGTAAATACGCATCCTTTAAATCCACCGTGGTCAAGAATTGACCTTCCTGGATGGAAGGATTGTTCGAATGGTTTCCATTTTGGACGATGGAACCTTGAGAAACTTGTTTAGGATCTTGAGATCTAAGATTGGTCTGAACGTTCCCTCTTGTTTTGGGAACTACGAACAGATTGGAGTAGAACCCCATCCCTCGTTCTTTTAATGGAACAGGATGAATCACTTCCAGAAGATAACCTTGGGAGACTATTTCTAGCGCCCAAGGATCCAGAACATCTCTTGCCCAAGCCTGAGTGAAGAGAGAGAGTCTGCCCCCCACCAAATCCGGTCCCGGATCGGGGGCCCGCATCTCATGCTGTCTTGGGAGCAGTGGCAGGTTTCTTGGCCTGCTTTCCTTTGTTCCAGCCTTGCATTGGTCTCCAGGCTGGAGTGGCTTGAGAAGTATTACCCTCCTGCTTAGAGGACGTAGCACTTGGGGCTGGTCCGTTTCTGCGAAAGGGACGAAAATTAGGTTTATTTTTGGCCTTGAAAGACCTATCCTGAGGAAGGGCGTGGCCCTTGCCCCCAGTGATATCAGAGATAATCTCTTTCAAGTCAGGGCCAAACAGTGTTTTCCCCTTGAAAGGAATGTCAAGCAATTTGTTCTTGGAAGACGCATCCGCTGACCAAGATTTTAACCAAAGCGCTCTGCGCGCCACAATAGCAAACCCAGAATTTTTCGCCGCTAACCTAGCCAATTGCAAGGTGGCGTCTAGGGTGAAAGAATTAGCCAATTTAAGAGCACGAATTCTGTCCATAATCTCCTCATAAGAAGAAGAATTACTAATAATCGCCTTTTCTAGCTCATCGAACCAGAAACACGCGGCTGTAGTGACAGGGACAATGCATGCAATTGGTTGTAGAAGGTAACCTTGCTGAACAAACATCTTTTTTAGCAAACCTTCTAATTTTTTATCCATAGGATCTTGGAAAGCACAACTATCTTCTATGGGTATAGTGGTGCGCTTGTTTAGAGTAGAAACCGCCCCCTCGACCTTGGGGACTGTCTGCCATAAGTCCTTTCTGGGGTCGACTATAGGAAACGATTTTTTAAATATGGGGGGAGGTACGAAAGGTATACCGGGCCTGTCCCATTCTTTATTAACAATGTACGCCACCCGCTTGGGTATAGGAAAAGCTTCGGGGGGCCCCGGGGCCTCTAGGAACTTGTCCATTTTACATAGTGTTTCTGGAATGACCAGATAATCACAATCATCCAAATTGGATAACACCTCCTTAAGCAGAGCGCGGAGATGTTCCAACTTAAATTTAAAAGTAATCACATCAGGTTCAGCTTGTTGAGAAATTTTTCCTGAATCTGAAATTTCTCCCTCAGACAAAACCACCCTGGCCCCCTCAGACTGGTGTAGGGGCCCTTCAGAAACAATATCATCAGCGTCCTCATGCTCTTCAGTATTTTCTAAAACAGAGCAGTCGCGCTTTCGCTGATAAGTGGGCATATTGGCTAAAATGTTTTTGATAGAATTATCCATTACAGCCGTTAATTGTTGCATAGTAAGGAGTATTGGCGCGCTAGATGTACTAGGGGCCTCCTGTATGGGCAAGACTGGTGTAGACGAAGGAGGGGATGATGCAGTACCATGCTTACTCCCCTCACTTGAGGAATCATCTTGGGCATCATTTTTACTAGATTTTTTATGACATAAATCACATCTATTTAAATGAGAAGGAACCTTGGCTTCCCCACAGTCAGAACACAATCTATCTGGTAGTTCAGACATGTTAAACAGGCATAAACTTGATAACAAAGCACAAAAAACATTTTAAAATAAAATCGTTACTGTCACTTTAAATTTTAAACTGAACACACTTTATTACTGCAATTGCGAAAAAGTATGAAGGAATTGTTCAAAATTCACCAAAATTTCACCACAGTGTCTTAAAGCCTTAAAAGTATTGCACACCAAATTTGGAAGCTTTAACCCTTAAAATAACGGAACCGGAGCCGTTTTTATATTTAACCCCTTTACAGTCCCTGGAATCTGCTTTGCTGAGACCCAACCAAGCCCAAAGGGGAATACGATACCAAATGATGCCTTCAGAAAGACTTTTCTATGTATCAGAGCTCCACACACATGCAGCTGCATGTCATGCTTTTCTCAAAAACAAGTGCGCCATACCGGCGCGAAAATGAGGCTCTGACTAAGATTAGGGAAAGCCCCTATAGAATAAGGTGTCAAAAACAGTGCCTGCCGATATGATTTTACAAAAAATACCCAGATTAAATGATTCCTCAAGGCTAAATATGTGTAAATATCGATTTAGCCCAGAAAATGTCTACAGTCTTAATAATCCCTTGTGAAGCCCTTATTTACTGTCTGAATAAAAATGGCTTACCGGATCCCATAGGGAAAATGACAGCTTCCAGCATTACATCGTCTTGTTAGAATGTGTCATACCTCAAGCAGCAAAAGACTGCTCACTGTTCCCCCAACTGAAGTTAATTCCTCTCAACAGTCCTGTGTGGAACAGCCATGGATTTTAGTAACGGTTGCTAAAATCATTTTCCTCATACAAACAGAAATCTTCATCTCTTTTCTGTTTCAGAGTAAATAGTACATACCAGCACTATTTTAAAATAACAAACTCTTGATTGAATAATAAAAACTACAGTTAAACACTAAAAAACTCTAAGCCATCTCCGTGGAGATGTTGCCTGTACAACGGCAAAGAGAATGACTGGGGTAGGCGGAGCCTAGGAGGGATCATGTGACCAGCTTTGCTGGGCTCTTTGCCATTTCCTGTTGGGGAAGAGAATATCCCACAAGTAAGGATGACGCCGTGGACCGGACACACCTATGTTGGAGAAATGTAAGTCTTCCAAACTCGATAATATATCTTCCTAGATACAGATTTACGAGCCTGTAACATAGTATTAATCACAGAGTCAGAGAAACCTCTTTGACTAAGAATCAAGCGTTCAATCTCCATACCTTTAAATTTAAGGATTTGAGATCCTGATGGAAAAAAGGACCTTGTGACAGAAGGTCTGGTCTTAACGGAAAAGTCCACGGTTGGCAAGAGGCCATCCGGACAAGATCCGCATTCCAAACCCTGTGAGGCCATGCTGGAGCCACCAGCAGAACAAACAAGCATTCCTTCAGAATCTTGGAGATTACTCTTGGAAGAAGAACTAGAGGCGGAAAGATATAGGCAGGATGATACTTCCAAGGAAGTGACAATGCATCCACTGCTTCCGCCTGAGGATCCCTGGATCTGGACAGATACCTGGGAAGTTTCTTGTTTAGATGAGAAGCCATCAGATCTATTTCTGGAAGAAATACCTCTGGGTGAAGAGACCATTCGCCCGGATGTAACGTTTGGCGACTGAGATAATCCGCTTCCCAATTGTCTATACCTGGGATATGAACCGCAGAAATTAGACAGGAGCTGGATTCCGCCCATACCAGTATTCGAGATACTTCTTTCATAGCCAGAGGACTGTGAGTCCCTCCTTGATGATTGATGTATGCCACAGTTGTGACTGAACGATTCTCTCTTTAGAAGAGGCCATGACTGAAGAGCTCTGAAAATTGCACGGAGTTCCAAAATATTGATTGGTAATCTCACCTCCTGAGATTCCCAAACCCCTTGTGCTGTCAGAGACCCCCAAACAGCTCCCCAATCTGTCAGACTTGCATCTGTGGAAATTACAGTCCAGGTCGGAAGAACAAAAGAAGCCCCCTGAACTAAACGATGGTGATCTGTCCACCACGTCAGAGAGTGTCGTACAATCGGCTTTAAAGATATTAATTGAGATATCTTTGTGTAATCCCTGCACCACTGGTTCAGCATACAGAGCTGAAGAGGTCGCATGTGAAAACGAGCAAAGGGGATAGCGTCCGATGCAGCAGTCATAAGACCTAGAATTTCCATGCATAAGGCTACCGAAGGGAATGATTGTGACTGAAGGTCTCGACAAGCTGAGATCAATTTTAGACGTCTCTTGTCTGTCAGAGACAGAGTCATGGACACTGAATCTATCTGGAAACCTAAAAAGGTTACCCTTGTCTGAGGAATCAATGAACTTTTTGGTAAATTGATCCTCCAACCATGATCTTGAAGAAACAACAAGTCGATTCGTATGAGATTCTGCTAAATGTGAAGACTGAGCAAGTACCAAGATATCGTCCAAATAAGGAAATACCACAATACCCTGTTCTCTGATTACAGACAGAAGGGCACCGAGAACCTTTGTAAAAATTCTTGGAGCTGTTGCTAGGCCAAACGGCAGAGCCACAAACTGGTAATGCTTGTCTAGGAAAGAGAATCTCAGAAACTGATAGTGATCTGGATGAATCGGAATATGCAGATATGCATCCTGTAAATCTATTGTGGACATATAATGCCCTTGCTGAACAAAAGGCAGGATAGTCCTTACAGTTACCATTTTGAATGTTGGTATCCTTACATAACGATTCAATATTTTTAGATCCAGAACTGGTCTGAAGGAATTCTCCTTCTTTGGTACAATGAAGAGATTTGAATAAAACCCCAGCCCCTGTTCCAGAACTGGAACTAGCATAATTACTCCAGCCAACTCTAGATCTGAAACACATTTCAGAAATGCTCGAGCCTTCGCTGGATTTACTGGGACATGGGAAAGAAAAAATCTCTTTGCAGGAGGCCTTATCTTGAAGCCAATTCTGTACCCTTCTGAAACAATGTTCTGAATCCAAAGATTGTGAATTGAATTGATCCAAATTTCTTTGAAAAAACGTAATCTGCCCCCTACCAGCTGGGCTGGAATGAGGGCCGCACCTTCATGTGGACTTGGGAGCTGGCTTGGATTTATTCCAGACTGGAGATGGTTTCCAAACTGATACCGCTCCTGTGGATGAAGGATCAGGCTTTTGTTCCTTATTGTGACAAAAGGAACGAAAACGATTATTAGACCTAAATTTACCTTTAGATTTTTTATCCTGTGGTAAAAAAGTTCCTTTCGCTCCAGTAACAGTTGAGATAATAGAATCCAACTGAGAACCAAATAATTTATTACCCTGGAAAGAAAGAGAAAGCAAAGTTGACTTAGAAGACATATCAGCATTCCAAGTTTTAAGCCATAAAGCTCTTCTAGCTCTTCTAGCTAAAATAGCTAGAGACATATACCTGAGATCAACTCTAATGATATCAAAGATGGCATCACAAATAAAGTTATTAGCATGTTGAAGAAGATTAACAATGCTATGAGAATTATGATCTGTTACTTGTTGCGCTAAAGCTTCTAACCAAAAGGTTGAAGCTGCAGCAACATCCGCTAAAGATATAGCAGGTCTAAGAAGATTACCTGAACATAAGTAAGCTTTTCTTAGAAAGGATTCAATTTTCCTATCTAAAGGATCCTTAAAGGAAGTACTATCTGCCGTAGGAATAGTAGTACGCTTAGCAAGAGTAGAGACAGCCCCATCAACCTTAGGGATTTTGTCCCAAAACTCTAATCTGTCAGATGGCACAGGATATAATTGCTTAAAATGTTTAGAAGGAGTAAATGAATTACCCAAATTATTCCATTCCCTGGAGATTACTTCAGAAATAGCATCAGGGACAGGAAAAACTTCTGGAATAACTACAGGAGATTTAAAAACCTTATTTAAACGTTTAGATTTAGTATTAAGAGGACCAGAATCCTCTATTTCTAATGCAATTAAGACTTCTTTAAGTAAAGAACGAATAAATTCCATTTTGAATAAATATGAAGATTTATCAGCATCAACCTCTGAGACAGAATCCTCTGAACCAGAGGAACCATTATCAGAATCAGAATGATGATGTTCATTTAAAAATTCATCTGAAAAATGAGAAGTTTTAAAAAACCTTTTACGTTTACTAGAAGGAGGAATAACAGACATAGCCTTCTTATGTTAACAGGAACACTCTGAGTATTAGATGTTGACGGAACAGCAAAAGGTAATGTAACATTACTAAAGGAAATATTATCTGCATTAACAAGTTTGTCATGACATTCATTACAAACAACAGCTGGAGGAACAGATACCACAAGTTTACAGCAGATACATTTAACTTTGGTAGATCCAGCACCAGGCAGCGATTTTCCAGTAGTATCTTCTGACTCAGTGTCAATCTGGGACATCTTGCAATATGTAATAGAAAAAACAACATATAAAGCAAAATTGATCAAATTCCTTAAATGACAGTTTCAGGAATGGGAAAAAATGCCAGTGAACAAGCTTCTAGCAACCAGAAGCAATAAATAAGTCTTGATAAAGGTCAATGCCTGACCGAAACGCGTCGACTGGTAAGTGATACTCTGATAGGGAGCTATTTTGTAAAACGTCTGCACTATTATTGTTCTTGTTTCTTTGACAGAAAGGATCAATATGGTAGAACACTGAACTGACCGATTGGGTCATCACTTAGGAGTCCTATCTACATCTCACACTTGAAAAAAAACACTGGGAGGAATACCACCACATCTATTTGGGACATACAAGTACATTTCTTCATTTTTTTATTTTTTAATTTTAATTTTTCCAATCTGACATTCTCCATTGTTGTTTGACTGTTCACTTTTCTCAGGACTAATTTGGATTTTTGGATTTTTTGCATTTTATATAATTTATGTTTTTATATGGCTTTTTTGGAGTTTGCCATTATGTTCTAACACTCAAATCGCACACTTACACTACACAATTTTAAGGATTGCTGGTTGTGTTTACATCGTTGGTTTACACTGTTCTTTGTTAACCTTTGTTAGCACCATCTTTCCAACTTTATTTTTTTCACACCAATTCATTATTTTTTTCACACCAATTTGTTACAAGAGCACTCACACTCTATCAAACAACATTCAATCTACCCTCCTTAGCACTGTCGACATTATTAGACAGCCACTCATTAAGATACATAGCTTGTACCATTGCTCACAACAAATCAGATTTCCAAACCATTCGAAGCACTGATCAAATCAAGTTTTGGATACATCTGTTTTTACTTATTGCTTTTATTTATTGTTTTACTTATTGTTAAATCTTGGATCCAGGATATATATATAATTTATATATTTTTTATGTACTCTAGACATATTTTAATTGTTTTCTATATTTATTGTAATAAATGATATATTTTCACTTAGACCCAGCCTTTGTCCTTTTGGCGCTTTAATAATTTTCTCTTAGAAGCAATAAATAATGAGACTTAAATAATGTGGAGACAATAGTGACGCCCATATTTTTTAGCGCCAAAAAAGACGCCCACATTATTTGGCGCCTAAATGCTTTTAGCGCCAAAAAATGACGCCACATCCGGAACGCTGACACTTTTGGCGCAAAAAAAACGTCAAAAATGACGCAACTTCCGGCGACACGTATGACGCTGAAAACAGAAAAAAAGTTTTTGCGCCAAAAAAGTCAGCGCCAAGAATGACGCAAAATAAAATGAAGCATTTTCAGCCCCCGCGAGCCTAACAGCCCACAGGGAAAAAAGTGAAATTTTAAGGTAAGAAAAAATTAATTTATTCATATGCATTATCCCAAATATGAAACTTACTGTCTGAAATAAGGAACGTTGAACATCCTGAGTCAAGGCAATAAGACCGATAACAGAGAACCTATGAAATAGACCCCGTAGAAGGAGATCATTGAATTCAAATAGGCAATACTCTCCTCACATCCCTCTGACATTCACTGCACGCTGAGAGGAAAACCGGGCTCCAACCTGCTGCAGAGCGCATATCAACGTAGAATCTAGCACAAACTTACTTCACCACCTCCATAGGAGGCAAAGTTTGTAAAACTGATTTGTGGGTGTGGTGAGGGGTGTATTTATAGGCATTTTGAGGTTTGGGAAACTTTGCCCCTCCTGGTAGGAATGTATATCCCATACGTCACTAGCTCATGGACTCTTGCTAATTACATGAAAGAAATAAGGCTTACTTACCCCAGGACACTCATCTACATGTAGTAGAAAGCCAAACCAGTACTGAAACGAGAATCAGTAGAGGTAATGGTATATAAGAGTATATCGTCGATCTGAAAAGGGAGGTAAGAGATGAATCTCTACGACCGATAACAGAGAATCTATGAAATAGATCCCGTAGAAGGAGACCATTGAATTCAAATAGGCAATACTCTTCACATCCCTCTGACATCCACTGCAACACTGAGAGGAAAACCGGGCTTCAGCCTGCTGCGAAGTGCATATCAACGTAGAATCTAGCACAAACTTACTTCACCACCTCCATGGGAGGCAAAGTTTGTAAAACTGATTTGTGGGTGTGGTGAGGGGTGCATTTATAGGCATTTTGAGGTTTGGGAAACTTTGCCCCTCCTGGTAGGAATGTATATCCCATACGTCACTAGCTCATGGACTCTTGCTAATTACATGAAAGAAATAGATTTTTTAGATGTGAGAGTGATTAAAATGGGCAATTCCTTTAAAACCGATCTCTTTAAAAAGAGCACTGATCATAACAGTCTTTTAAGATATGATAGTGCCCATCCTCCCTCTCTAATTAATAGTCTACCCCATAGTCAAATGCTTTGGGTCCGTAAGATTGTTTTTAGATGATAATATGTTTTTAGATGATAATATATTGGATAAAAGAATGACAGAAATGGGGGAAAGGTTTGAACAAAGAGGTTACCCTACAACTTTAATTAATGAAGAAATTAAAATTCTAAAATCTATTCCTAGATAAAATTTATTGAAATCTAAAGATACGAGAAACAATATAGATAATAAGAAAGATAGGCTTATCTTTGTGTCTGAATACAATGCTCAGAGCAAAGAGATTCAACGAATCATTAGAAAACACTGGAATGTACTCTCTGATTGCAATCCTTCTATACAAGAATTTCAGAAATATCCTATGCCTGCTTTTAAAAGAGGAGTTAATGTTCAAAGTAAATTAGTGAAAGCAGATATTGGCCCTAATATCAAATCCAATCTGAGATATATTACTAATAAAAACCAAGGGTGTTACCCATGTTTGGGTTGTTTATGTTGCTGCAATATGATTAAAGGGGCTGTGTTCTATCATCCACACATGGGAAAGAAATATAATATAAAAGGTTTTTTTACCTGTTTAACTACGTTTATAATTTATATGATTAAACGTCCGTGTGGGGGTGTTTACATAGGAGAGTCCACAAGGTCTGCTAAGGACCGAATTATTGAACACAAGAGCAATATACGTACTGGTAATGTAAAAGTCCCTCTTGCCTCTCACTTTTTGAAAGCTGGCCACTCAATTAGTCAATTGAAGTTTCAAATTATAGATTTTGTTGATAAACCACATAGAGGTGGGAATAGGGAGTTACTGCTTAAGCAAAGGGAGTTCTATTGGATATATGAATTAGAATGCCTAGAACCGAAAGGGTTAAATAAAGAATGGGATTTAACAGTGTTTTTGTGAAATACAGATAGTTTTTATTGTTAATTTATGATACTCTAACATGCAATTGTAGCAGTTTGCTTCTTAAAATTTAAAGTGTTGGGAGTAAAAACATTTATTCTTTCAAATTTGTACTACTAATGATAGGTAAAGCAATAGATGAATACAATGTATTAGATTTGATCAAGGTAAGAGTTAAATGCTCTTGAGCACCATTTAGTGGTACATTAGTATATAAGTCACTTTTGTATGTTTGTTTGGCATGGCATGATTAAGGGATAAGGTCCCGAAACGTCGCCCATGTACTTTTGTCTTCACTGAAATAAATTGGAATTTGCTGTCACCTTCTTGTTATTGTTGTACTATATGCTTGGGTCCTGGGAGGTGGCCCTTAGGTGACTTGCATTACCTGACTTGAGTGCTGGAACAATTTTTGTTAAGTATATTAGTTCCCACAAGTAAGGATTTTTGTGGACGATCACCACCTTAAAAAGAAAACAAAATGTATGCTTACCTGATAAATTCCTTTCTTTCTCTGTGGTAATAGTCCACAAACTACCCATTTTGTACTAGTTGGCGGTGGTTCTTGGTAAATAGGTACAAAATGTAAAAGCAGCAGACCAGAGAAATATATCAAATCACTTTGTTTCATCATGGGGATAAAAAACACAACATTTCCGGGTTGTTCCCCTTAATAATGTTATGACACATAATTAATGGGAACGCTTCGGAAACGTTGTGTTTTTGGATTTCCATGATGAAGCAATAAAGGGATTTTATATATTTCTCTGGTAAACCACTTTTGAATTTTGTCGCTATACATTTTGGGAGTTTGGCAGTAACTCCAGGTAGTACTGGACTCTGATAATAGTGCTGGTCTTGTTTTTGAACATTGCTTTAATCCTGGTAAATAGGTGCCTGCCTTTCCTTCTTTCCCACCCGTTTTCCTTTGTGGACTTCACAGCTTTGGTATTAGTTCCAACAAGTAAGGATTTTCGTGGACTATCACCACCTTAGAAAGAAAAGATAATTTATTCTTACCTGATAAATTCCTTTCTTTCTCAGTGGTGATAGTCCATTTACCTGCCCATTTTTTAATAGTTGGCCTCAGTTCTTGTTTGCAACTATTTACCCTGCTTTTTCTTCTTTCTTACCGCCTCCTTTCCTTGGTTATATGTATTACTGGGAGAGAGAGCGAAGTAGGAGGGATACTTAAAGCTATGTTGTGTGGGGTCTTTGCTGCCTCCTGGTGGCCAAGAGAGGATTTGTGCGGACTATCACCACCAAGAAAGAAAGGAATTTATCCTGTATGAATAAATTATGTTATCTTAATCAGGATCTCAATCCTCAATGGAGGAGAAATCAAAGCTGTCAGACCCTGAATCCATAAATAAAGTATTATCTGTGTTGGGGAATGAGAGACTGTAGAATTAGACATATATACTAAACAACGTGATTCAGAAAATAGAAATTTGTACTCACATGGGGAGGCTTAGCCACCAAATTTCAGCACTGGGTTGGACGTGTAAAAAAACTTTACAATCTGTAGTAAAATATACCATACCACCTTGAAAAGTTCACTAAGGGCAGAAGACAAGGAACCTTAGAGGGAAAAACAGAAGAATGCTGATTAAAATGCATGAAATGATTCAATACAAGAAACTGCTGAAACGTCTATTCAATTTTCCCTGAGGATAACTAACTCAAACCAAAGCTGAAAGATTGTGGATTAGCCAGGTAGAGCCTGATTACTCCTATAATCCGCTTCCCAGATGATACGCCCGGAAACAATAGTTGCTAAGAAACAATGAAGAATCTCTGCCCAACTCAGAAAACAAAAAACCTCTGTGATTGCCTGAGCACTGTGGGTACCATCGTGATGAATGGAAAAGATAAGATGTCTGACTGAAAGAGATAGAAAAGAAGTGGAACTGATTTGAGCATAGTCCAACTCTGAAGGGATCTGAACATTGCATGAAGATCCAAAACATTTATTGGTAGCCTTGCCTCTTGAGTTGATCAAAACTCTCTGAGCCCCTTGAGCACTCCAGACAGCCCCCTACCTGACACAATCAGACCTACCATCTTCATACACCGAGATATGTTAGATGAGATAGGGATTTTAAAAACCGTCAAAACAATTAATGAGAGTAGGCATTAGATTGTCAAGAACAGCCTCATGGAGAACATATATATGACTACCCCCAAAGGGGACACCTTTGGAATCAAAGTGAACAAACTCCTGGACACCTACGCTAAATTAAACTTCTCCTTCGATTTATCCCAGGAACAAGAATAAATTACTCCAAGTTCTAGGAAAATTGAAAAGAATCTTCTATATATTTTTATTTTCTAAAATAGAAAATCTTATCCTCAGCAGGTCTCGGATCCTGAAATGGTAAGGTTATCCAACTACCTTAAAGTGAATGTAAATTTTGATGCTAAAGTGCCTGGTTTTTAAAAATTCAATTAAAAACAGAGGCACTTTAATTCATCAAAATTACATTTTACTTGTGTTGTTAAAAAATACTTAAACTTTTAAACTTGACAGCCGCTCCAGCTTCCTCCGCCCATCGCAAAGCCTCTTCCTGGGTCTAAAATGAGGAATCCGGCTTCCTCCAATCACAGCGTTGAATCAGACACTGATTCCCTGAGAGAAGCCGTGATTGGAGGATGACCCATCCATCATTTCTGACATCAGAAATGGCTTGCAACGAAAAGGTAAGTATTTTTTCACAACGAGTGAAATGTAAATTTTGATGAATTAAAGTGCCCCTGTTTTTAATCAAATTTTTAAAAACCGGGCACTTTTGCATCAAAACTTACATTCACTTTAAGAAAAGAACACAGCCTACTCAACTAAAGTAAGAAAAAATCAACCTCAGATGGTGAAGAGTTGACAAAACCCAGATATCTAAACTGTGATAATAGCCGCAGTAAGTAGGAACCTCACCAGGAACCTGAAGAGCATGCCTACATGTACATTTTGTAGGAAGAACAAAGTCAGTGGATCTACCCTTTAATGTGTTAATCCAGCAGAGACAAATCTAGACTATTCGATAGCACTCTTTAAGAAAGTGTAAAAAAAACACAAACTTAAAACAGCAACTAAAAATCCTAGACCCTGTTCCCTTAGTGGAACTGGAACAATCACTCCCAGGGAGAAAAGGTCCTGAACGCAGTTTAAGAATGCCTCTCTTTTTACCTGGTCTGTAGATAATCTTGAGAGGTGGAATCTGCCCCTGGGAGGGAAAGATTTGAATTCTATTTTGTAACCCTGAGATATTATATCCAGAGTACAAAGAGGAAAATGACCTGTTCCGTTGAAACAATAGAACCGCAACCATGGCGAAAGTAGAAATAGGCTTTATTGGTGCTTCTTGTAAAAGAAAAACAGGGTACAACACGGCTCAAGGAAACCCGAAATACCGGCCCATAGGCACTTCATCAGGGACTTTCAAACACACACAGGTTTGCTCTTTAAAAAGGCAATCAATTTGGGTTGGCGGAAGTAGGTCTGAAAACCAGATTCTTAAAGCTATATAATCAATTACTTTCAAGAAGTGTTCTATGACGTTCAATCCCATGCCACTTTGTAACAAATTAATAGTAACATTGTATATATATCCTGTATGCGTTGGCATAGAACTGAAAGCCAGAGCTCACCCAAGAACACAAACCAATACATAAATTTCAAACTTCCGCCAAATGTTTAGTACTGTGATAAAAGAATTACGGGGCTAAGATTTTAAATGCTTGGAACATAATGGAAGAACCGAGCTTCTATTGCAAATACACAAAAAAGGGGCTATATAAATATTGATATCATATAAATCATTATACAAATCTTTATGCTAATGTAAACATTCATAGTATATTGTAAATTATGACATATTACATAACATTCAAAAAAGAACACTATTCTATTCTAATGTAAAGCATGGCTACAACCCGGTCATCCTTAAAACATAAAACCAACAAAAAAAAGAAATATATTGTGTTTATAAATCTGTGTAAAATATAATAGATACTATTAAACAATATGGTGATGTGTAATTCAAATCTTAAAAATATCTTAAGTGTGTTTAAATTATTAATTTAGATTTTTATATGAATTTCTATACTATATTTATACTAGTGTTATATTGCGTTTCTAAATTAGACTTGAGAGTAATTGATACTAGTCTATAGTCATAATAAAATAATATTTAAAGAAATAACAAAAACAGAATTTATGCTTACCTGATAAATTACTTTCTCCAACGGTGTGTCCGGTCCACGGCTTCATCCATAACTTGTGGGATATTCTCTTCCCCAACAGGAAATGGCAAAGAACACAGCAAAAGCTGTCCATATAGCCCCTCCCAGGCTCCGCCCCCCCAGTCATTCGACCGACGGTTAGGAGAAAAAAAGGAGAAACTATAGGGTGCCGTGGTGACTGTAGTGTATAGAGAAAGAAATTTTTCAAACCTGATTAAAAAACCAGGGCGGGCCGTGGACCGGACACACTGTTGGAGAAAGTAACTCCAACATTGGTGTGTCCGGTCCACGGCGTCATCCATAACTTGTGGGAACCAATACCAAAGCTTTAGGACACGGATGAAGGGAGGGAGCAAATCAGGTTACCTAAACAGAAGGCACCACGGCTTGCAAAACCTTTCTCCCAAAAATATCCTCCGAAGAAGCATAAGTATCAAATTTGTAGAATTTGGCAAAAGTGTGCAGAGAAGACCAAGTCGCTGCCTTACATATCTGATCAACAGAAGCCTCGTTCTTGAAGGCCCATGTGGAAGCCACAGCCCTAGTAGAGTGAGCTGTGATTCGTTCAGGAGGCTGCCGTCCGGCAGTCTCATAAGCCAATCGGATGATGCTTTTCAGCCAGAAAGAGAGAGAGGTAGCAGTAGCTTTTTGTCCTCTCCTCTTACCAGAATAAACGACAAACAAAGAAGAAGTTTGTCTGAAATCCTTTGTTACTTCTAAATAGAACTTTAAAGCACGGACTACATCTAAATTGTGTAACAAACGTTCCTTCTTTGAAACTGGATTCGGACACAAAGAAGGAACAACTATTTCCTGGTTAATATTCTTGTTGGAAACAACTTTTGGAAGAAAACCAGGCTTGGTACGCAAAACAACCTTATCTGAATGGAATACCAGATAGGGTGGATCACACTGCAAAGCAGATAATTCAGAAACTCTTCTAGCAGAAGAAATAGCAACCAAAAACAGAACTTACCAAGATAGTAACTTGATATCTATGGAATGTAAGGGTTCAAACGGAACCCCTTGAAGAACTGAAAGAACTAAATTTAGACTCCAGGGAGGAGTCAATGGTCTGTAAACCGGCTTGATTCTGACCAAAGCCTGTACAAAAGCTTGTACATCTGGCACAGCTGCCAGTCGTTTGTGTAACAAGACAGATAAAGCAGAAATCTGTCCTTTTAGAGAACTCGCTGACAATCCCTTATCCAAACCTTCTTGGAGAAAGGAGAGGATCTTAGGAATTTTAATCTTACTCCAGGAGAATCCCTTGGATTCACACCAACAAATATATCTTTTCCATATTTTATGGTAAATCTTTCTAGTCACAGGTTTTCTGGCTTGGACCAGAGTATCTATCACTGAATCTGAAAACCCACGCTTGGATAAAATCAAGCGTTCAATTTCCAAGCAGTCAGCTGCAGAGAAACTAGATTTGGATGTTCGGATGGACCTTGTACAAGAAGATTCTGTCTCAAAGGTAGCTTCCATGGTGGAGCCGATGACATATTCACCAGGTCGGCATACCAAGTCCTGCGCGGCCACACAGGAGCTATCAGAATCATCAAGGCCTTCTCCTGTTTGATCCTGGCTACAAGCCTGGGAAGGAGAGGGAACGGTGGAAACGCATAAGCTAGGTTGAACGACCAAGGCGCCACTAATGCATCCACTAGAGTCGCCTTGGGATCCCTGGATCTGGACCCGTAGCAAGGAACCTTGAAGTTCTGACGAGACGCCATCAGATCCATGTCTGGAATGCCCCATAATTGGGTTAACTGGGCAAAGACCTCCGGGTGGAGTTCCCACTCCCCCGGATGGAAAGTCTGACGACTCAGATAATCCGCTTCCCAGTTGTCTACTCCTGGGATGTGGATTGCAGATAGGTGGCAGGAGTGATCCTCCGCCCATTTGATGATCTTGGATACCTCTGTCATCGCCAAGGAACTCTTTGTTCCCCCCTGATGATTGATGTAAGCTACAGTCGTCATGTTGTCCGACTGGAATCTTATGAATCCAGCTTTCGCTAGTTGAGGCCAAGCCTGGAGAGCATTGAATATCGCTCTCAGTTCCAGGATGTTTATCGGGAGAAGAGACTCTTCCCGAGACCATAGACCCTGAGCTTTCAGGGAGTCCCAGACCGCGCCCCAGCCTAATAGACTGGCGTCGGTCGTGACAATGACCCACTCTGGTCTGCGGAAACTCATTCCCTGAGACAGGTGATCCTGAGTCAACCACCAAAGGAGTGAATCCCTGGTTAACTGGTCTACTTGAATCTGTGGAGACAAGTCTGCATAGTCCCCATTCCACTGATTGAGCATGCACAGTTGTAATGGTCTTAGATGAATTCGAGCAAAAGGAACTATGTCCATTGCTGCCACCATCAATCCTACTACTTCCATGCACTGAGCTATGGAAGGCTGCAGAATAGAGAGGAGAACTTGACAAGTGTTTAGAAGCTTTGACTTTCTGACTTCTGTCAAGAAGATCTTCATTTCTAAAGAATCTATTATTGTTCCCAAAAAGGGAACTCTTGTCGACGGAGATAGTGAACTCTTTTCTACGTTCACCTTCCACCCGTGAGATCTGAGAAAGGCTAGAACAATGTCTGTATGAGCCTTTGCCTTGGAAAGAGACGACGCTTGAATTAGAATGTCATCCAGATAAGGTGCCACTGCAATGCCCCTTGGTCTTAGAACCGCTAGAAGGGACCCGAGCACCTTTGTGAAAATTCTGGGAGCAGTGGCTAGTCCGAATGGGAGAGCCACAAACTGATAATGATTGTCCAGAAAGGCGAACCTGAGGAACTGATGATGATCTTTGTGGATAGGAATATGTAGATACGCGTCCTTTAAATCCACGGTAGTCATATATTGACCCTCCTGGATTGTAGGTAAAATTGTTCAAATGGTTTCCATTTTGAACGATGGAACTCTGAGAAATTTGTTTAGAATTTTTAAATCCAGAATTGGTCTGAAAGTTCCCTCTTTTTGGGAACTACAAACAGATTTGAGTAAAACCCCTGACCTTGTTCCACAGTTGGGACTGGGTGTATCACTCCCATCTTTAACAGGTCTTCTACACAATGTAAGAATGCCTGTCTCTTTATTTGGTTTGAAGATAAGTGAGACATGTGGAACCTTCCACTTGGGGGTAGTTCCTTGAATTCTAGAAGATAACCCTGAGAGACTATTTCTAGTGCCCAGGGATCCTGAACATCTCTTGCCCAAGCCTGAGCAAAGAGAGAGAGAGTCTGCCCCCTACTAGATCCGGTTCCGGATCGGGGGCTACCCCTTCATGCTGTTTTGGTAGCAGCAGCAGGCTTCTTGGCCTGTTTACCCTTGTTCCAGCCTTGCATTGGTTTCCAGGCTGGTTTAGTCTGGGAAGCGTTACCCTCTTGTCTAGAGGCTGTAGAGTTGGAAGCCGGACCGTTCCTGAAATTGCGAAAGGAACGAAAATTGGACTTATTCTTAGCCTTGAAAGGCCTATCTTGTGGGAGGGCATGGCCCTTTCCCCCAGTGATGTCTGAAATAATTTCTTTCAATTCTGGCCCAAAAAGGGTCTTACCTTTGAAAGGGATATTAAGCAATTTTGTCTTGGAAGATACATCCGCCAACCAAGTCTTTAGCCAGAGTGCTCTACGCGCCACAATTGCAAACCCTGAATTTTTCGCCGCTAATCTCGCTAACTGCAAAGCGGCGTCTAAAATAAAGGAATTAGCTAACTTAAGTGCGTGAATTCTGTCCATAACCTCCTCATATGGAGTCTCTCTACTGAGCGACTTTTCCAGTTCCTCGAACCAGAACCACGCCGCTGTAGTGACAGGAATAATGCACGAAATAGGTTGAAGGAGGTATCCTTGCTGTAAAAAATCTTTTTAAGCAAACCCTCCAATTTTTTATCCATAGGATCTTTAAAAGCACAATTGTCCTCAATGGGAATGGTTGTGCGTTTGGCTAGAGTAGAAACCGCCCCCTCGACCTTAGGGACTGTTTGCCATGTGTCCTTCCTGGGGTCGACCATGGGGAACAATTTCTTAAATATAGGAGGAGGGACAAAGGGTATGCCTGGTTTCTCCCACTCCTTATTCACTATGTCCGCCACCCTTTTAGGTATTGGAAAGGCATCAGGGTGCACCGGGACCTCTAGGAACTTGTCCATCTTGCACAATTTTTCTGGGATGACCAGATTGTCACAATCATCCAGAGTAGATAGCACCTCCTTAAGTAATGCGCGGAGATGCTCTAATTTAAATTTAAATGTCACATCATCAGGTTCTGCCTGCTGAGAAATTCTTCCTGTATCAGAAATTTCTCCATCTGACAAACCCTCCCTCACTGCCACTTCAGACTGGTGTGAGGGTATGACAGATAAATTATCATCAGCGCCCTCCTGCTCTACAGTGTTTAAAACTGAGCAATCGCGCTTTCTCTGAAATCCTGGCATCTTGGATAACATATTAGCTATGGAGTTATCCATTACTGCCGTCAATTGTTGCATAGTAATAAGCATTGGCGCGCTAGAAGTACTAGGGGACGCCTGCGTGGGCTTAACTGGTATAGACACAGAAGGAGAGGATGGAGAACTATGTCTACTTCCTTCATCTGAGGAATCATCCTGGGCAACCTTATTAAATGTGACAGTACTGTCCTTACTTTGTTTGGACGCTATGGCACAATTATCACATACATTTGAAGGGGGGACCACCTTGGCCTCCATACATACAGAACATGATCTATCTGAAGGTACAGACATGTTAAACAGGCTTAAACTGGTTAATAAAGCACAAAAACCGTTTTAAAACAAAACCGTTACTGTCTCTTTAAATGTTAAACAGGGCACACTTTATTACTGAATATGTGAAAAACGATGAAGGAATTATCCAATCTTTACCAAATTCACCACAGAGTCTTAATGCATTCAAAGTATTGCACCCCAATTTTCAAGCTGTTAACCCTTAAAATGTGGAAACCGGAGCCGTTTGTAATTTTAACCCCACTACAGTCCCAGCCACAGCCTTTGTTGCGACTTCACCAATCCCAGGGGGTATACGATACCAATTCAAGCCTTCTAGGAACGTTTTCAGTGGATACCAGACCCTCACACATGCAGCTGCATGCACTGTACTCAAAAGTAACTGCGCAATAATGGCGCGAAAATGAGGCTCTGCCTACTATAGTGAAAGGCCCTTCCTGACTGGGAAGGTGTCTAAATTAGTGCCTGGCGATAAAAACGTTCCCCAAACAATAAAAGTGTGAAAATTACTTCAAACTTTCAAAAAAACAGAATTTATGTTTACCTGATAAATTACTTTCTCCAACGGTGTGTCCGGTCCACGGCGTCATCCTTACTTGTGGGATATTCTCTTCCCCAACAGGAAATGGCAAAGAGCCCAGCAAAGCTGGTCACATGATCCCTCCTAGGCTCCGCCTTCCCCAGTCATTCGACCGACGTAAAGGAGGAATATTTGCATAGGAGAAACCATATGATACCGTGGTGACTGTAGTTAAAGAAAATAAATTATCAGACCTGATTAAAAAACCAGGGCGGGCCGTGGACCGGACACACCGTTGGAGAAAGTAATTTATCAGGTAAACATAAATTCTGTTTTCTCCAACATAGGTGTGTCCGGTCCACGGCGTCATCCTTAAAGGATAGAATCTTAGGAATTTTTACCTTGTCCCAAGGGAATCCTTTAGATTCACACCAACAGATATATTTTTTCCATATTTTGTGGTAAATTTTTCTAGTTACAGGCTTTCTGGCCTGAACAAGAGTATCAATGACAGAATCTGAGAACCCTCGCTTTGATAAGATCAAGCGTTCAATCTCCAAGCAGTCAGTTGGAGTGAGACCAGATTCGGATGTTCGAACGGACCTTGAACAAGAAGGTCTCGTCTCAAAGGTAGCTTCCATGGTGGAGCCGATGACATATTCACCAGGTCTGCATACCAAGTCCTGCGTGGCCACGCAGGAGCTATCAAGATCACCGATGCCCTCTCCTGATTGATCCTGGCTACCAGCCTGGGGATGAGAGGAAACGGCGGGAATACATAAGCTAGTTTGAAGGTCCAAGGTGCTACTAGTGCATCTACTAGAGTCGCCTTGGGATCCCTGGATCTGGACCCGTAGCAAGGAACCTTGAAGTTCTGACGAGAGGCCATCAGATCCATGTCTGGAATGCCCCACAATTGAGTAATTTGGGCAAAGATTTCCGGATGGAGTTCCCACTCCCCCGGATGAAATGTCTGACGACTCAGAAAATCCGCTTCCCAATTTTCCACTCCTGGGATGTGGATTGCAGACAAGTGGCAGGAGTGAGTCTCCGCCCATTGAATGATTTTGGTCACTTCTTCCATCGCCAGGGAACTCCTTGTTCCCCCCTGATGGTTGATGTACGCAACAGTCGTCATGTTGTCTGATTGAAACCGTATGAACTTGGCCTTTGCTAGCTGAGGCCAAGCCTTGAGAGCATTGAATATCGCTCTCAGTTCCAGAATATTTATCGGGAGAAGAGATTCTTCCCGAGACCAAAGACCCTGAGCTTTCAGGGGTCCCCAGACCGCGCCCCAGCCCACCAGACTGGCGTCGGTCGTGACAATGACCCACTCTGGTCTGCGGAAGCTCATCCCCTGTGACAGGTTGTCCAGGGACAGCCACCAACGGAGTGAATCTCTGGTCCTCTGATCTACTTGTATCGTCGGAGACAAGTCTGTATAGTCCCCATTCCACTGACTGAGCATGCACAGTTGTAATGGTCTTAGATGAATTCGCGCAAAAGGAACTATGTCCATTGCCGCTACCATCAAACCTATTACTTCCATGCACTGCGCTATGGAAGGAAGAGGAACAGAATGAAGTATTTGACAAGAGTTTAGAAGTTTTGATTTTCTGGCCCCTTGAAAGGAATGTTAAGCAATTTGTTCTTGGAAGACGCATCCGCTGACCAAGATTTTAACCAAAGCGCTCTGCGCGCCACAATAGCAAAACCAGAATTTTTCGCCGCTAACCTAGCCAATTGCAAAGTGGCGTCTAGGGTGAAAGAATTAGCCAATTTGAGAGCATGAATTCTGTCCATAATCTCCTCATAAGAAGAAGAATTATTATTGAGCGCCTTTTCTAGCTCATCGAACCAGAAACACGCTGCTGTAGTGACAGGAACAATGCATGAAATTGGTTGTAGAAGGTAACCTTGCTGAACAAACATCTTTTTAAGCAAACCTTCTAATTTTTTATCCATAGGATCTTTGAAAGCACAACTATCTTCTATGGGTATAGTGGTGCGTTTGTTTAGAGTAGAAACCGCCCCCTCGACCTTGGGGACTGTCTGCCATAAGTCCTTTCTGGGGTCGACCATAGGAAACAATTTTTTAAATATGGGGGGAGGGACGAAAGGTATACCGGGCCTTTCCCATTCTTTATTTACAATGTCCGCCACCCGCTTGGGTATAGGAAAAGCTTCGGGGGGCCCCGGGACCTCTAGGAACTTGTCCATTTTACATAGTTTCTCTGGAATGACCAAATTCTCACAATAATCCAGAGTGGATAACACCTCCTTAAGCAGAGCGCGGAGATGTTCCAATTTAAATTTAAATGTAATCACATCAGGTTCAGCTTGTTGAGAAATTTTCCCTGAATCTGAAATTTCTCCCTCAGACAAAACCTCCCTGGCCCCCTCAGACTGGTGTAGGGGCCCTTCAGAACCAATATCATCAGCGTCCTCATGCTCTTCAGTATTTTCTAAAACAGAGCAGTCGCGCTTTCGCTGATAAGTGGGCATTTTGGCTAAAATGTTTTTGATAGAATTATCCATTACAGCCGTTAATTGTTGCATAGTAAGGAGTATTGGCGCGCTAGATGTACTAGGGGCTTCATGTGTGGGCAAGACTGGTGTAGACGAAGGAGGGGATGATGCAGTACCATGCTTACTCCCCTCACTTGAGGAATCATCTTGGGCATCATTTTCTCTAAATTTTGTGTCACATAAATCACATCTATTTAAATGAGAAGGAACCTTGGCTTCCCCACATTCAGAACACAGTCTATCTGGTAGTTCAGACATGTTAAACAGGCAAAAACTTGATAACAAAGTACAAAAAACGTTTTAAAATAAACCGTTACTGTCACTTTAAATTTTAAACTGAACACACTTTATTACTGCAATTGCGAAAAAGTATGAAGGAATTGTTCAAAATTCTCCAAAATTTCACCACAGTGTCTTAAAGCCTTAAAAGTATTGCACACCAAATTTGGAAGCTTTAACCCTTAAAATAACGGAACCGGAGCCGTTTTTATATTTAACCCCTTTACAGTCCCTGGTATCTGCTTTGCTGAGACCCAACCAAGCCCAAAGGGGAATACGATACCAAATGACGCCTTCAGAAAGTCTTTTCTATGTATCAGAGCTCCTCACACATGCATCTGCATGTCATGCTTCTCAAAAACAAGTGCGCAATAGAGGCGCGAAAATGAGACTCTGCCTATGATTAGGGAAAGCCCCTAGAGAATAAGGTGTCCAATACAGTGCCTGCCGGTTATTTTACATAATTCCCAAGATTAAAATAATTCCTCAAGGCTATGGAGTATAAAATATGTTTATATATAAATCGATTTAGCCCAGAAAATGTCTACAGTCTTAAAAAGCCCTTGTGAAGCCCTTTTTTTTCTTTCTGTAATAAAAATGGCTTACCGGATCCCATAGGGAAAATGACAGCTTCCAGCATTACATCGTCTTGTTAGAATGTGTCATACCTCAAGCAGCAAAAGTCTGCTCACTGTTCCCCCAACTGAAGTTAATTCCTCTCAACAGTCCTGTGTGGAAACAGCCATCGATTTTAGTAACGGTTGCTAAAATCATTTTCCTCTTACAAACAGAAATCTTCATCTCTTTTCTGTTTCAGAGTAAATAGTACATACCAGCACTATTTTAAAATAACAAACTCTTGATTGAATAATAAAAAACATAATTTATGCTTACCTGATAAATTCCTTTCTTCTGTAGTGTGATCAGTCCACGGGTCATCATTACTTCTGGGATATTAACTGCTCCCCTACAGGAAGTGCAAGAGGATTCACCCAGCAGAGCTGCATATAGCCCCTCCCCTCTACGTCACTCCCAGTCATTCGACCAAGGACCAACGAGAAAGGAAAAGCCAAGGGTGAAGTGGTGACTGGAGTATAAATTAAAAAATATTTACCTGCCTTAAAAACAGGGCGGGCCGTGGACTGATCACACTACAGAAGAAAGGAATTTATCAGGTAAGCATAAATTATGTTTTCTTCTGTTAAGTGTGATCAGTCCACGGGTCATCATTACTTCTGGGATACCAATACCAAAGCAAAAGTACACGGATGACGGGAGGGATAGGCAGACTCTTTATACAGAAGGAACCACTGCCTGAAGAACCTTTCTCCCAAAAATAGCCTCCGATGAAGCAAAGGTGTCAAATTTGTAAAATTTGGAAAAAGTATGAAGCGAAGACCAAGTTGCAGCCTTGCAAATCTGTTCAACAGAGGCCTCATTCTTGAAGGCCCAAGTGGAAGCCACAGCTCTAGTAGAATGAGCTGTAATTCTTTCAGGGGGCTGCTGTCCAGCAGTCTCATAAGCTAAACGAATTATGCTACGAAGCCAAAAAGAAAGAGAGGTAGCGGAAGCTTTTTGACCTCTCCTCTGCCCAGAGTAAATGACAAACAGAGAAGACGTTTGTCGGAATTCCTTAGTTGCCTGCAAGTAAAATTTTAGAACCCGGACTACATCCAGGTTGTGCAGTAGACGTTCCTTCTTTGAAGAAGGATTTGGGCATAAAGAAGGAACAACAATCTCTTGATTGATATTCCTGTTAGTAACTACCTTAGGTAAGAACCCAGGTTTAGTACGCAGGACTACCTTATCCGAATGAAAAATCAAATAAGGAGAATCACAATGTAAGGCTGATAATTCAGAGACTCTTCGAGCCGAGGAAATAGCCATTAAAAATAGAACTTTCCAAGATAACAACTTTATATCAATGGAATGAAGGGGTTCAAACGGAACGCCCTGTAAAACATTAAGAACAAGGTTTAAACTCCATGGTGGAGCAACAGTTTTAAACACAGGCTTAATCCTGGCCAAAGCCTGACAAAAAGCCTGGACGTCAGGAACTTCTGACAGACGTTTGTGTAACAGAATGGACAGAGCTGAGATCTGTCCCTTTAATGAACTAGCAGATAAACCCTTTTCTAAACCTTCTTGTAGAAAAGACAATATCCTAGGAATCCTAACCTTACTCCAAGAGTAACCTTTGGATTCACACCAATGTAGGTATTTACGCCATATCTTATGGTAAATCTTTCTGGTAACAGGTTTCCTAGTCTGTATTAAGGTACTAATAACTGACTCAGAAAACCCACGTCTTGATAAAATTAAGCGTTCAATTTCCAAGCAGTCAGCTTCAGAGAAGTTAGATTTTGATGTTTGAAGGGACCCTGTATCAGAAGGTCCTGTTTCAGAGGTAGAGACCAAGGCGGACAGGATGACATGTCCACCAGGTCTGCATACCAAGTCCTGCGTGGCCACGCAGGTGCTATTAGAATCACTGATGCTCTCTCTTGTTTGATTCTGGCTATCAATCGAGGAAGCAACGGGAAGGGTGGAAACACGTAAGCCATCCTGAAGTCCCAAGGTGCTGTCAGAGCATCTATCAGGACTGCTCCTGGATCCCTGGATCTGGACCCGTAACGAGGAAGCTTGGCGTTCTGTCGAGACGCCATGAGATCTATCTCTGGTTTGCCCCAACGTCGAAGTATTTGGGCAAAGACCTCCGGATGAAGTTCCCACTCCCCCGGATGAAAAGTCTTACGACTTAAGAAATCCGCCTCCCAGTTCTCCACTCCCGGGATGTGGATTGCTGACAGGTGGCAAGAGTGAGACTCTGCCCAGCGAATTATCTTTGATACTTCCATCATAGCTAGGGAGCTTCTTGTCCCTCCCTGATGGTTGATGTAAGCTACAGTCGTGATGTTGTCCGACTGAAACCTGATGAACCCCCGAGTTGTCAACTGGGGCCAAGCCAGGAGGGCATTGAGAACTGCTCTCAATTCCAGAATGTTTATTGGCAGGAGACTCTCCTCCTGACTCCATAGTCCCTGAGCCTTCAGGGAATTCCAGACGGCACCCCAACCTAGAAGGCTGGCGTCTGTTGTTACAATTGTCCAGTCTGGTCTGCTGAATGGCATCCCCCTGGACAGGTGTGGCCGAGAAAGCCACCATAGAAGAGAATTTCTGGTCTCTTGATCCAGATTCAGAGAAGGGGATAAGTCTGAGTAATCCCCATTCCACTGACCTAGCATGCACAGTTGCAGTGGTCTGAGGTGTAAGCGTGCAAAGGGTACTATGTCCATTGCCGCTACCATTAAGCCGATTACCTCCATACATTGAGCCACTGACGGGTGTTGAATGGAATGAAGAGTGCGGCAAGCACTTTGAAGTCTTGATAGCCTGTCCTCTGTCAGGTAAATCTTCATTTCTACAGAATCTATAAGAGTCCCCAGGAAGGGAACTCTTGTGAGTGGAACGAGTGAACTTTTCTTTTCGTTCACCTTCCATCCATGTGACCTTAGAAATGCCAGCACTAACTCTGTATGAGATTTGGCAGTTTGAAAGCTTGAAGCTTGTATCAGAATGTCGTCTAGGTATGGAGCTCCCGAGATTCCCCGCGGTCTTAGTACCGCCAGAAGAGCACCCAGAACCTTTGTGAAGATTCTTGGCGCTGTAGCCAATCCGAATGGAAGAGCCACAAACTGGTAATGCCTGTCTAGGAAGGCAAACCTTAGGTACCGGTAATGATCTTTGTGAATCGGTATGTGCAGGTAAGCATCTTTTAAATCTACAGTGGTCATGTACTGACCCTCTTGGATCATAGGTAAAATTGTCCGAATAGTCTCCATCTTGAACGATGGAACTCTTAGGAATTTGTTTAGGATCTTTAAGTCCAGGATTGGTCTGAAAGTTCCCTCTTTTTTGGGAACCACAAACAGATTTGAGTAAAACCCCTGTCCCTGTTCCGATCGTGGAACTGGATGGATTACTCCCATTAACAAGAGCTCTTGTACGCAGCGTAGAAAAGCCTCTTTCTTTGTCTGGATTGTTGACAATCTTGACAGATGAAATCTCTCTCTTGGAGGAGAGTATTTGAAGTCCAGAAGGTATCCCTGAGATATTATCTCTAGCGCCCAGGGATCCTGAACATCTCTTGCCCAAGCCTGGGCGAAGAGAGAAAGTCTGCCCCCCACTAGATCCGATCCCGGATCGGGGGCCCTCAATTCATGCTGTTTTGGGGGCAGCAGCAGGTTTCCTAGTCTGCTTGCCCTTGTTCCAGGACTGGTTAGGTTTCCAGCCTTGTCTGTAGCGAGCAACAGCTCCTTCCTGTTTTGGTGCAGAGGAAGTTGATGCTGCTCCTGCTTTGAAATTACGAAAGGAACGAAAACTAGACTGTCTAGTCTTGGCTTTGGCTTTGTCCTGAGGCAGGGCATGGCCTTTACCTCCTGTAATGTCAGCGATAATCTCTTTCAACCCGGGCCCGAATAAGGTCTGCCCTTTGAAAGGTATATTAAGCAATTTAGACTTAGAAGTAACATCAGCTGACCAGGATTTTAGCCACAGCGCCCTGCGTGCCTGAATGGCGAATCCTGAATTCTTCGCCGTAAGTTTAGTAAGATGTACTACGGCCTCCGAAATGAATGAATTAGCTAGTTTAAGGACTCTAAGCCTGTCCGTAATGTCGTCCAGAGTAGCTGAACCAATGTTCTCTTCCAGAGACTCAATCCAGAATGCCGCTGCAGCCGTGATCGGCGCAATGCATGCAAGGGGTTGCAATATAAAACCTTGTTGAACAAACATTTTCTTAAGGTAACCCTCTAACTTTTTATCCATTGGATCTGAAAAAGCACAGCTATCCTCCACCGGGATAGTGGTACGCTTAGCTAAAGTAGAAACTGCTCCCTCCACCTTAGGGACCGTTTGCCATAAGTCCCTTGTGGTGGCGTCTATTGGAAACATTTTTCTAAATATCGGAGGGGGTGAGAACGGCGCACCGGGTCTATCCCACTCCTTAGTAACAATTTCAGTAAGTCTCTTAGGTATAGGAAAAACCTCAGTACTCGTCGGTACCGCAAAATATTTATCCAACCTACACATTTTCTCTGGTATTGCAACTGTGTTACAATCATTCAGAGCCGCTAACACCTCCCCTAGTAATACACGGAGGTTTTCCAGTTTAAATTTAAAATTTGAAATATCTGAATCCAGTCTGTTTGGATCAGAACCGTCACCCACAGAATGAAGTTCTCCGTCCTCATGTTCTGCCACCTGTGACGCAGTGTCTGACATGGCCCTAATATTATCAGCGCACTCTGTTCTCACCCCAGAGTGATCACGCTTACCTTTTAGTTCTGGTAATTTAGCCAAAACTTCAGTCATAACAGTAGCCATATCCTGTAATGTGATTTGTAATGGCCGCCCAGCTGTACTCGGCGCTACAATATCACGCACCTCCCTCTGAGCGGGAGATGTAGGTACTGACACGTGAGGCGAGTTAGTCGGCATAACTCTCCCCTCGTTGTTTGGTGAATTTTGTTCAATTTGTACAGATTGATTTTTATTTAAAGTAGCATCAATACAGTTAGTACATAAATTTCTATTGGGCTCCACTTTGGCATTGCAACAAATGACACAGGTATCATCTTCTGAATCAGACATGTTTAACACACTAGCAAATAAACTTGCAACTTGGAAATACAATTCAAATAGAATAATATTAAAACGTACTGTGCCTTTAAGAAGCACAGAAGATCTATGACAGTTAAAAATTAATAAATTGAAACAGTTATAGCCTCAATCCTTGTAAACAACACAACTTTAGCAAAGGTTTAATCCCATTAGCAAAGATAACAATTTCTGAAAGCAGGAAACAAATTACAGAATAAAAGTTTTTATTTCAGTCAAACTATAATTCTCACAGCTCTGCTGAGAGAAATTACCTCCCTCAAAATAAGTTTTGAAGACCCCTGAACTCTGTAGAGATGAACCAGATCATGCAGGGAATACAATGAGTTGCTGACTGAAATATTTGATGCATAGTAAAAGCGCCCCTCCCCCACACACACAGCAGTGAGGGAGAACAGAAACTGACAGAAAAAACAGATTTAAGCAACTGCCAAGTGGAAAAATGGTGCCCAAACATTTATTCACTCAGTACCTCAGCAAATGAAAACGATTTTACATTCCAGCAAAAACGTTAAACATAATCTCTAGTTATTAAACAGCTTTATGTCTTTCTTACAGTGTAATTCTAGTGAAGTACCATTCTCCCAGAATACTGAAGTGTAAAGTATACATACATGACATTATATCGGTATGGCAGGATTTTCTCATCAATTCCATTGTCAGAAAATAAAAACTGCTACATACCTCTATGCAGATTCATCTGCCCGCTGTCCCCTGATCTGAAGTTTACCTCACTCCTCAGATGGCCGAGAACAGCAATATGATCTTAACTACTCCGGCTAAAATCAAAGCAAAACTCTGGTAGATTCTTCCTCAAACTCTGCCAGAGAGGTAATAACACACTCCGGTGCTATTTTAAAATAACAAACTTTTGATTGAAGATATAAAACTAAGTATAATCACCATAGTCCTCTCACACGACCTATCTAGTTGCTGGGTGCAAGAGAATGACTGGGAGTGACGTAGAGGGGAGGGGCTATATGCAGCTCTGCTGGGTGAATCCTCTTGCACTTCCTGTAGGGGAGCAGTTAATATCCCAGAAGTAATGATGACCCGTGGACTGATCACACTTAACAGAAGAAACTACAGTTAAACACTAAAAAACTCTAAGCCATCTCCGTGGAGATGTTGCCTGTACAACAGCAAAGAGAATGACTGGGGAAGGCGGAGCCTAGGAGGGATCATGTGACCAGCTTTGCTGGGCTCTTTGCCATTTCCTGTTGGGGAAGAGAATATCCCACAAGTAAGGATGACGCCGTGGACCGGACACACCTATGTTGGAGAAATAAACAATCGATTTAGCCCTTAAGAGTGTCCACCAGTTAATAGCCCATAATAAGCCCTTTATTCTAAGAAAAACAGAATTTATGCTTACCTGATAAATTACTTTCTCCAACGGTGTGTCCGGTCCACGGTGTCATCCTTACTTGTGGGATATTCTCTTCCCCAACAGGAAATGGCAAAGAGCCCAGCAAAGCTGGTCACATGATCCCTCCTAGGCTCCGCCTACCCCAGTCATTCGACCGACGTACAGGAGGAAATATGCATAGGAGAAACCATATGATACCGTGGTGACTGTAGTTAGAGAAAATAATTCATCAGACCTGATTAAAAAAACCAGGGCGGGCCGTGGACCGGACACACCGTTGGAGAAAGTAATTTATCAGGTAAGCATAAATTCTGTTTTCTCCAACATAGGTGTGTCCGGTCCACGGCGTCATCCTTACTTGTGGGAACCAATACCAAAGCTTTAGGACACGGATGAAGGGAGGGAGCAAATCAGGTCACCTAAATGGAAGGCACCACGGCTTGCAAAACCTTTCTCCCAAAAATAGCCTCTGAAGAAGCAAAAGTATCAAATTTGTAAAATTTGGCAAAAGTGTGCAGTGAAGACCAAGTCGCTGCCTTACATATCTGGTCAACAGAAGCCTCGTTCTTGAAGGCCCATGTGGAAGCCACAGCCCTAGTGGAATGAGCTGTGATTCTTTCAGGAGGCTGCCGTCCGGCAGTCTCATAAGCCAATCGGATAATGCTTTTAAGCCAAAAAGAAAGAGAGGTAGAAGTTGCTTTTTGACCTCTCCTTTTACCAGAATAAACAACAAACAAAGAAGATGTCTGTCTGAAATCTTTAGTAGCCTCTAAATAGAATTTTAGAGCACGGACTACGTCCAAATTGTGTAACAAACGTTCCTTCTTTGAAACTGGATTCGGACACAAAGAAGGTACAACAATCTCCTGGTTAATATTTTTGTTGGAAACAACTTTCGGAAGAAAACCAGGCTTAGTACGCAAAACCACCTTATCTGCATGGAACACCAGATAGGGCGGAGAACACTGCAGAGCAGATAACTCAGAAACTCTTCTAGCAGAAGAAATTGCAACCAAAAACAAAACTTTCCAAGATAATAACTTAATATCTACGGAATGTAAGGGTTCAAACGGAACCCCTTGAAGAACTGAAAGAACTAAATTAAGACTCCAGGGAGGAGTCAAAGGTCTGTAAACAGGCTTGATTCTAACCAGAGCCTGAACAAACGCTTGAACGTCTGGCACAGCTGCCAGCCTTTTGTGAAGTAAAACAGATAAAGCAGAAATCTGTCCCTTCAGAGAACTTGCAGATAATCCTTTCTCCAAACCTTCTTGTAGAAAGGATAGAATCTTAGGAATTTTTATCTTGTTCCATGGGAATCCTTTAAATTCACACCAACAGATATATTTTTTCCATATTTTATGGTAAATCTTTCTAGTTACAGGCTTTCTAGCCTGAATAAGAGTATCTATTACGGAATCTGAAAACCCACGCTTTGATAAAATCAAGCGTTCAATCTCCAAGCAGTCAGTTGGAGGGAAACCAGATTCGGATGTTCGAATGGACCTTGAACAAGAAGGTCCTGTCTCAAAGGTAGCTTCCATGGTGGAGCCGATGACATATTCACCAGGTCTGCATACCAAGTCCTGCGTGGCCACGCAGGAGCTATCAAGATCACCGAAGCCCTCTCCTGATTGATCCTGGCTACCAGCCTGGGAATGAGAGGAAACGGTGGGAATACATAAGCTAGGTTGAAGGTCCAAGGTGCTACTAGTGCATCCACTAGAGTCGCCTTGGGATCCCTGGATCTGGACCCGTAACAAGGAACCTTGAAGTTCTGAGGAGAGGCCATCAGATCCATGTCTGGAATGCCCCATAATTGAGTTATTTGGGCAAAGATTTCCGGATGGAGTTCCCACTCCCCCGGATGGAAGGTCTGACGACTCAGAAAATCCGCTTCCCAATTTTCCACTCCTGGGATGTGGATTGCAGACAAGTGGCAGGAGTGATCCTCCGCCCATTGAATTATCTTGGTCACTTCCTCCATCGCCAGGGAACTCCTTGTTCCCCCCTGATGGTTGATATATGCAACAGTCGTCATGTTGTCTGATTGAAACCTTATGAATTTGGCCTTTGCTAGATGAGGCCAAGCTTTGAGAGCATTGAATATCGCTCTCAGTTCCAGAATGTTTATCAGGAGAAGAGATTCTTCCCGAGACCATAGACCCTGAGCTTTCAGGGGTTCCCAGACCGCGCCCCAGCCCACCAGACTGGCGTCGGTCGTGACAATGACCCACTCTGGTCTGCGGAAGCTCATTCCCTGTGACAGGTTGTCCAGGATCAGCCACCAACGGAGTGAATCTCTGGTCCTTTGATCTACTTGAATCGTCGGAGACAAGTCTGTATAATCCCCATTCCACTGTCTGAGCATGCACAGTTGTAATGGTCTTAGATGAATTTGTGCAAAAGGAACTATGTCCATTGCTGCAACCATCAATCCTATTACTTCCATGCACTACCCTATGGAAGGATGAAGAACAGAATGAAGTACTTGACAAGAGCTTAGAAGTTTTGATTTTCTGACCTCTGTCAGAAAAATCCTCATTTCTAAGGAATCTATTATTGTTCCCAAGAAGGGAACTCTTGTTGACGGGGACAGAGAACTTTTTTCTATGTTCACTTTCCATCCGTGAGATCTGAGAAAGGCTAGAACGATGTCCGTATGAGCCTTTGCTTTTGACAGAGACGACGCTTGAATCAGGATGTCGTCCAAGTAAGGTACTACTGCAATGCCCCTTGGTCTTAGAACTGCTAGAAGGGACCCTAGTACCTTTGTGAAAATTCTCGGAGCAGTGGCTAATCCGAATGGAAGGGCCACAAACTGGTAATGCTTGTCCAAAAAAGCGAACCTTAGGAACTGATGATGTTCCCTGTGGATAGGAATATGTAGGTACGCATCCTTTAAATCCACCGTGGTCATAAATTGACCTTCCTGGATGGTAGGAAGGATCGTTCGAATGGTTTCCATTTTGAACGATGGAACCCTGAGAAATTTGTTTAGGATCTTGAGATCCAAAATTGGTCTGAATGTTCCCTCTTTTTTGGGAACTATGAACAGGTTGGAGTAAAACCCCATCCCTTGTTCTCCTATTGGAACTGGATGAATTACTCCCATCTTTAACAGGTCTTCTACACAATGTAAGAATGCCTGTCTTTTTATTTGGTTTGAAGATAATTGAGACCTGTGGAACCTTCCCCTTGGGGGTAGTTCCTTGAATTCCAGGAGATAACCCTGAGACACTATTTCTAGTGCCCAAGGATCCTGAACATCTCTTGCCCAAGCCTGAGCAAAGAGAGAAAGTCTGCCCCCCACCAGATCCGGTCCCGGATCGGGGGCCATCCCTTCATGCTGTTTTGGTAGCAGTGGCAGGCTTCTTGGCCTGCTTACCCTTGTTCCAGCCTTGCACCGGTCTCCAGGCTGGTTTGGGTTGAGAAGTATTACCCTCTTGCTTAGAGGATGTAGAATTAGAGGCTGGTCCGTTTCTGCGAAAGGGACGAAAATTAGGCTTATTTTTAGCCTTAAAAGACCTATCCTGAGGAAGGGCGTGGCCCTTTCCCCCGGTGATGTCTGAAATAATCTCTTTCAAATCAGGACCAAACAGTGTTTTACCCTTGAAAGGGATGTTAAGCAATTTTGTCTTGGAAGACACATCCGCTGACCAAGACTTTAGCCAAAGCGCTCTGCGCGCCACGATAGCAAACCCTGAATTTTTCGCCGCTAATCTAGCTAATTGCAAAGCGGCATCTAAAATAAAAGAGTTAGCCAATTTAAGTGCTTGAACTCTGTCCCTAACCTCCTCATACGAAGATTCTTTATTGAGCGACTTTTCTAGTTCTTCGAACCAGAAACACGCTGCCGTAGTGACAGGAACAATGCATGAAATTGGTTGTAGAAGGTAACCTTGCTGAACAAACATCTTTTTAAGCAAACCCTCTAATTTTTTATCCATAGGATCTTTGAAAGCACAACTATCTTCTATGGGAATAGTAGTGTGTTTGTTTAGAGTAGAGACCGCCCCCTCGACCTTGGGGACTGTCTGCCATAAGTCCTTTCTGGGGTCGACTATAGGAAATAATTTCTTAAATATAGGGGGAGGAACAAAGAGGTATGCCGGGCCTTTCCCACTCCTTATGTACTATGTCCGCCACCCGCTTGGGTATAGGAAAAGCATCGGGGGGCACCGGAACCTCTAGGAACTTGTCCATCTTACATTATTTCTCTGGAATGACCAAATTGTCACAATCATCCAGAGTAGATAATACCTCCTTAAGCAGTGCGCGGAGATGTTCTAATTTAAATTTAAATGTTACAACATCAGGTTCAGCTTGTTGAGAAATTTTTCCTGAATCTGAAATTTCTCCCTCAGACAAAACCTCCCTCCTGGCCCCTTCAGATTGGTGTGAGGGTATGTCAGAACCGTTATCATCAGCGTCCTCTTGCTCTTCAGTGTTTAAAACAGAGCAATCGCGCTTTCTCTGATAAGTAGGCATTTTAGATAAAATGTTTGCAATAGAATTATCCATAACAGCCGTTAATTGTTGCATGGTAATAAGTATTGGCGCACTAGATGTACTAGGGGCCTCTTGTGTGGGCAAAACTGGTGTAGACACAGAAGGGGATGATGCAGTACCATGCTTACTCCCCTCATTTGAGGAATCATCTTGGGCAATATCATTATCTGTGGCATCATTGTCCCTACTTTTTTTGGACACTATGTCACAATCATCACATATATTTAAATGGGGAGAAACCTTGGCTTTCATACATATAGAACATCGCTTATCTGATGGTTCAGACATGTTAAACAGGCTTAAACTTGTCAACAAAGCACAAAAAAAGTTTTAAAATAAAACCGTTACTGTCACTTTAAATTTTAAACTGAACACACTTTATTACTGAATATGTGAAAAAGTATGAAGGAATTGTTCAAAATTCACCAAATTTTCACCACAGTGTCATAAAGCCTTAAAAGTATTGCACACCAAATTTGAAAGCTTTAACCCTTAACATAACGGAACCGGAGCCGTTTTTACATTTAACCCCTATACAGTCCCAGGTATCTGCTTTGCTGAGACCCAACCAAGCCCAGAGGGGAATACGATACCAAATGACGCCTTCTATAAGCTTTTTCAGTGGTTCTTAGCTCCTCACACATGCATCTGCATGCCTTGCTCTCCAAAAACAACTGCGCATTAGTGGCGCGAAAATGAGGCTCTGCCTATGACTAGAAAGGCCCCCATCTGAAAAAGGTGTCCAATACAGTGCCTGCCGTTTTTCTTTAAACAATCCCCAAGATTATAATAACTATAAGAGTTATAATCTGCCAAATATGTTTAGTAAAGTAATCGTTTTAGCCCAGAAAAATGTCTACCAGTTTTATAAGCCCTTATGAAGCCCTTTATTCTTTTACTTAAACTAAGAAAATGGCTTACCGGTCCCCATAGGGAAAATGACAGCCTTCCAGCATTTCAAAGTCTTGTTAGAAATGTGGCCAGTCATACCTCAAGCAGAATAGTCTGCAAACTGTTTCCCCCAACTGAAGTTACTTCATCTCAACAGTCCTGTGTGGAAACAGCAATCGATTTTAGTAACGTTTGCTAAAATCATCTTCCTCTTACAAACAGAAATCTTCATCTCTTTTCTGTTTCAGAGTAAATAGTACATACCAGCACTATTTTAAAATAACAAACACTTGATTGAAGGATAAAAACTACATTTAAACACCAAAAAACTCTTAGCCATCTCCGTGGAGATGTTGCCTGTGCAACGGCAAAGAGAATGACTGGGGTAGGCGGAGCCTAGGAGGGATCATGTGACCAGCTTTGCTGGGCTCTTTGCCATTTCCTGTTGGGGAAGAGAATATCCCACAAGTAAGGATGACGCCGTGGACCGGACACACCTATGTTGGAGAAATGGCTTACCGATCCCCATGAGGGAAAAATGTCAGCCTTCCAGCATTACACAGTCTTGTTAGAAAAATGGCTAGTCATACCTTGAGCAGAAAATTCTGCAAACTGTTCCCCCCAACTGAAGTTCTCTCAGCTCAACAGTCCTGCGTGGGAACAGCAATTGATTTTAGTTACTGCTGCTAAAATCATACTCCTCTTTTAAACAGAACTCTTCATCTCTTTCTGTTTCAGAGTAAATAGTACATACCAGCACTATTTTAAAATAAACTCTTGATAGAAGAATAAAAAACTACAACTAAACACCACATACTCTTCACCATCTCCGTGGAGATGCTACTTGTTCAGAGCGGCAAAGAGAATGACTGGGGGGGCGGAGCCTGGGAGGGGCTATATGGACAGCTTTTGCTGTGCTCTTTGCCATTTCCTGTTGGGGAAGAGAATATCCCACAAGTTATGGATGACGCCGTGGACCGGACACACCAATGTTGGAGAAATGTATGCTTACCTGATAAATTTCTTTCTTTTGCGATGTACCGAGTCCACGGATTCATCCTTACTTGTGGGATATTATCCTTCCTAACAGGAAGTGGCAAAGAGCACCACAGCAGAGCTGTCTATATAGCTCCCCCCTTAACTCCACCCCCCAGTCATTCGACCGAAGGCCAAGGAAGAAAAAGGAGAAACTATAAGGTGCACAGGTGACTGAAGTTTTTAATAAAAAATACCATCTGTCTTGAATAGACAGGGTGGGCCGTGGACTCGGTACATCGCAAAAGAAAGAAATTTATCAGGTAAGCATAAATTTTGTTTTCTTTTGCATGATGTACTGAGTCCACGGATTCATCCTTACTTATGGGATACCAATACCAAAGCTTTAGGACACGGATGAAGGGAGGGACAAGACAGGAACCTAAACGGAAGGCACCACTGCTTGCAAAACCTTTCTCCAAAAAAAAAAGGCTCAGAAGAAGCAAAAGTATCAAATTTGTAAAATTTTGAAAAGGTATGGAGAGAAGACCAAGTCGCAGCCTTACAAATCTGTTCAAAAGAAGCATCATTTTTAAAAGCCCATGTGGAAGCTATCGCTCTAGTAGAATGAGCTGTAATCCTTTCAGGAGGCTGCTGTCCAGCAGTCTCATAAGCCAAACGGATGATGCTTTTCAGCCAAAAGGAAAGAAGTCACGTAGCCTTTTGACCCCTACGCTTTCCAGAATAGACTAAAAAGAAGATGTCTGACGAAAATCTTTGGTTGCCTGCAAATAAAATTTCAAAGCACGAACCACGTCCAAGTTGTGCAACAGACGTTCTTTCTTAGAAGAAGGATTAGGACAGAGAGAAGGAACAACAATTTCCTGATTGATATTCCTGTTAGAAACCACCTTAGGTAGGAACCCAGGCATGGTACGCAAAACCACCTTATCAGCATGGAAAACAAGATAAGGTGAATCACATTGTAATGCAGATAGTTCAGAAACTCTTCGAGCTGAAGAGATAGCAACTAGGAACAAAACTTTCCAAGATAAAAGCTTAATATCTATGGAATGCATGGGTTCAAATGGAACCCCCTGAATTACTTTACGAACTAAATTTAGACTCCATGGCGGAGCAACAGGTTTAAACACAGGCTTAATTCTAGCTAAAGCCTGACAAAAAGCCAGAACGTCTGGAACATCTGCCAGACGCTTGATCAGTACAAGTGGGACACATTCTAAAAGGGGGTTCCACAATGGCTTCTAAACAAATTGAGCAATGAGTTTCCTCAGTGTCAGACATGTTTAACAGGCTAGTAATTAGGCAAGCAAGCTTGGAAAACACTTTATTTAATGAAAAAAAAACAATTTGCAAAAAAACGGTACTGTGCCTTTAAGAGAAAAAAAGGCATACATAAACTGCAAAAAAGGTTAAAATTGCTTAAAATTTTTCCGAAATTTTAACAGTGTACCCACTAAGCTTTAGAAGGATTGCACCACAAGTAAATAAGCAATAAACCCCCAAATGAAAAAATCGGATTGAAAATTGTGTAAAACCGGTTAAAACCCCTATTAGCACCTTGCCACAGCTCTGCTGTGGCCCTACCTGCCCTTAGGGAACGATAATATGAGGTTAAAGCTTCGATTAGGCCTTTAGAAGAATATCAGGACCTCTGGAGAAGTTGCTTGCTGCTTGTCTGTATGACTAAATGCGCAACTGAGGCGCAAAAATAGGCCACGCCCACCGCACTCGAGGTTGCTGGGGCCTACACAAATCTAACAAACCTTGTCTGAAAGCCATGTGGGTTATAACAACCCCAAATAAGCCAAAAGAACTCTCAAGCAAAAAAAGTTACTCCCAGAACACACAAACGTTTGTCCCAATCTCTCATATACAAACTGAGTGCCCAAAACATTAACCCTTTATGCAAGCTAGTAAAATCTCTTATAACAATAGGATTACTGCTTACCCTTCCCCTAATGGGGATACTGTCAGCCTTTCTGAGTTAACACAGTCTCTGCACATATGACTGAACATACCTCATTGCTGTATAGCAAGAAACCGTTCCTCACACTGAAGTTTTCCTGTACTCCTCAGCTTCTGTGGGAACAGCAGTGGACCTTAGTTACAAATGCTAAAATCATAATCCTCCAGGCAGAAATCTTCATCTATGTCCTGCCTGAGAGTAAATAGTACAACACCGGTACCATTTAAAAGTAACAAACTCTTGATTGTAGATAAAATAAAACTAACAGCTTAACACCTCTTTCACTTTACCCTTCCTGCTTAGAGCCGGCAAAGAGAATGACTGGGGGGTGGAGTTAAGGGGGAAGCTATATAGACAGCTCTGCTGTGGTGCTCTCTTTGCCACTTCCTGTTAGGAAGAATAATATCCCACAAGTAAGGATGAATCTGTGGACTCGGTACATCATGCAAAAGAAATATGTTGTATGTGGAATGAAAATGAACCTAAAACGTGTCTACATATAGTCTACAACTATAATAAAGTGGTGTGAAAAATGTATTTGATATAAGGTGAATGTAAACCTAAAACTTTTCCACTTAAAAAAATAAAAAAAATGTTTTAAAAGTATATATATATATATATATATATATATATATATATATATATATATATATATATATATATATATATATATATCTCTCAAGTAGTTGCTCATTGTAAAAATAAAGTACATATCTCGCAAGATTGAGGGATTTAAGATTTGAAGAGGAAGAAAAAAAAAAAAAAAAAAAAGAGACCAATGGATCAATCTACAAAATAACGTAGATCTGTAATTTCATTGATCCCTGTAGGACTGCCAGTAACCCAGGGAAAAGATCCAAAAACTTTTCTATTCAAAGTAGCCAATCTATCACCTCCCCTGATGTTCGTGTGTACTATGTCAATGTCCTGAAAACTGAACATATTGCAGAGACTTGTATCATCAAGTGGTAAGTTATGAGAAACAAAATGCTTTGCAACTGGGAATTTTGGAGGGTCATAGGTAATAGATAATAAATGCTCCCTAATATGATCTTTAAGTAGCCTGGTAGTCCTACCTACATATTGTTTTTTTACAGATTAAACAAGTGATAAGATAAATCACAAAACATGAGTTGCATGTCAAGCGATATCGAATATCATATACTTTGTCTATCAAAGTTGACCTAAAGTCATTGTCTGTATTGGCATAGTTACAACTCTTACATGGTATTTTCCTACATTTGTAAAAAATCCCTTGGTTGGTTGTAGCTAAGAGCTACTGTCTTTTTTTAGAAAAATCCCTATAAAAAAGGTAATTTTCAATGGTTTTGACTTTTTTAGAGATATATCCAATTCCATTATCATTAATTGACCTGTTCAGCAATTTATCTCTCTCCAAGATGGGTACATATTTCTTAAAAATATTGCTAATTTGACTAAATTGTTTGCTATAAGTAGTAACAAAAGTGAGTGGAGATTTAGTTTTCTTAAACTTCTTGGATTTATCAGTAAGTAATTAAGTACCCCCTGACTAGCTATGTCAAGAAGAATTCTGTTATAGCCCCTTATCTGTAAACATTCTGTCAAATGCTCTGCTTGTTGGCGTTAAGTATCAATATTGGTACAATTGCGTCTTAGTCTCCTGTATTGGCCCTTTGAAATAGCTTTTTTTAGATGATATGGGTGGTTTGAATCAGCTCTTAATATAGTATTGCCTGAAGTAGGTTTTCTAAATGTCTATGAATATCCTGCAATATTCTCTCACCATAAGAGTTAACTGAATAATCCGAGCTTCCCCCTTCATGGCTATGGAACTCAGAGTTCCTCCCGGGTGGTTGATGTAAGCCACTGAGGTGATGTTGCCCGACTGGAACCTGATAAACCGGGCTAAGGACAATTGAGGCCAAGCCATCAGAGCATTGTAAACTGCACTCAACTCCAAGATGTTTATTGGAAGAGCAGACTCCTCCCGAGTCCATAGTCCCTGAGCCTTTAAAGAGTCACAGACTGCTCCCCAGCCTAGCAGGCTGGCGTTCGTGGTCACTTTGACCCAGGAATGTTTTCCATGAGACAAATGTTCCTGAGCATGCCAT
Organism: Bombina bombina; assembly: GCF_027579735.1. Lineage (NCBI taxonomy): Eukaryota > Metazoa > Chordata > Amphibia > Anura > Bombinatoridae > Bombina > Bombina bombina. Next base: position 326,139,373 of record NC_069499.1, read on the forward strand.
CACGGGAGAGAGTCTCTTGTTGACTGGTCTCGATGTATCCTCAGACAGATCCGAATAGTCTCCGTTTCATTATCTGAGGATGCATAACTGCAGAGGTCTCAAATGGAATCGAGCAAAGGGAATGATGTCCATGGAAGCGACCATCAGACCAATTACCTCCATACATTGAGCTACTGACGACCGAACAGTAGACTGAAGAGAGAGGCAAGAATCTTAGATTTTCTGACCTCTGTCTGAAACAAATTCATAGATAGTGAATCTATTATGGTTGCTAAGAAAACCACCCTTGTAGCTGGAACAAGGGAACTCTTTTCCAGATTCACTTTCCATCCGTGGGAACGTAGAAAAGACAACAAGATCTCTGTATGAGAGTTTGCTTGTTGAAAAGATGACGCCTGAACTAATATTTCATCCAGATAGGGCTCCCCTGCAATTCCCCAAGACCTGATCACTGCCAAGAGAGCCCCCAGAAACTTTGAGAAAATTCTAGGAGCCGTGACAAGGCCAAACGGAAGAGCCACAAACCGAAAGTGTTTGTCTAGAAAGGCGAATCTCAGGAACTTGTGATGATCCCTGTGGATGGGAACATGAAGATATGCATACTTCAGATCTATGGTCAACATGAACTGACCCTCTTGGACCAAAGGAAGAATGGAACGAATGGTTTCCATTTTGAAGGATGGCACCCTGAGAAACTTGTTGAGACACTTCAGATCTAAAATGGGTCGAAAAGTTCCCTCTTTTTTAGGAACCACAGATTTGAGTAAAAACCTACACCATGTTCCATTAGTGGAACTGGAACAAACACTCCCAGGGAGAAAAGGTCCTGAACGTAGTTCAAGAGTGCCTCTCTTTTTACCTGGTCTGTAGATAATCTTGAGAGGTGGAATCTGCCCCTGGGAGGGTAAGATTTGAATTCTATTTGTAACCCTGAGATACTATATCCACAGCCCAAGGAGCTGGGACATCTCGTATCCACTTGATTTGATCCCGGACTGGGTGCAAACCCTTCATGCTGACTTAGACTAAGCTGAGGGTTTCTTAGATTGCTTCCCTTTGTTCCAAGACTGATTGGGTTTCCAAGAAGACTTGGACTGCTCCTGCTTGGAAGAGGGAGAGGAAGACTTTTGACCTTTGAAGTTACGACGAAAGGAACGAAAATTACTTTGACGTTCTATAAGTCTGTTCTTCTTGTCTTGTGGTAGAAAAACATAATTTATGTAAGAACTTACCTGATAAATTAATTTCTTTCATATTGTCAAGAGTCCATGAGCTAGTGACTTATGTAATATACAATCCTACAAGGTGGGGCAAAGTTTCCCAAACCTCAAAATGCCTTTTAAATACACCCCTCACCACACACACAATTCAGTTTAACGAATAGCCAAGGAGTGGGGTGATAGAAAAAAGGAGTAAAAAGCATCAAAAAAGGAACTGGAAATATAATTGTGCTTTATACAAAAAAACAAAACCACCATAAAAAGGGTCGGTCTCATGGACTCTTGCCAATATGAAATAAATAAATTTATCAGGTAATTTCTTACATAAATCATGTTTTCTTTGATGTAATTGTCAAGAGTCTATGAGTTAGTGACGTATGGGATAGTAAAACCCAAGATGTGGAACTCCACAAAGAATCACTAGAGAGAGGGAGGGATAAAATAAAAACAGCCATTTTCCACTAAAAAATTAAATCCACAACCAAAAGAATACGTTTTTCTCATAATTGAAAAAAAAAAAAAAAAACTTAAAACATAAGCAGAGGAATCAAACTGAAACAGCTGCCTGAAGAACTTTACTACCAAAAACTGCTTCCAAAGAGGCAAATACATCAAAACGGTAGAATTTAGTAAGTGTATGCAAAGAAGACCAAGTCGCTGCTTTGCAAATCTAATCAACTGAAGCTTCATTCTTAAAAGCACACAAAGTGGAGACTGATCTAGTAGAATGAGCTGTGATTCTCTGAGGCGGGGCTTAAACCGACTCCACATAAGCCTTATGAATCAAAAGCTTTAACCAAGATGCCAGGGAAATGACAGAAGCTTTCTGACCTTTCCTAGAACCAGAAAAGACAACAAATAGACTTGAAGTCTTCCTGAAATCTTTAGTAGCTTCAACATAATATTTCAAAGCTCTTACAACATCCAGACAATGTAAGGATCTCTCCAAAGAATTCTTAGGATTAGGACACAAAGAGGGGACAACAATTTCCCTATTATAGTTGTTAGAATTCACAACTTTAGGTAAAAATTTAAATGAAGTCCTCAAAACTGCCTTATCTTGATGAAAAATCAGAAAAGGTGACTCGCAAGAAAGAGCAGATAATTCAGAAACTCTTCTAGCAGAAGAGATAGCCAAAAGGAACAACACTTAACAAGAAAGTAGTTTAAAGAATGCATAGGCTCAAAAGGAGGAGCCTGTAAAGCTCTCAGGACCAAATTAAGACTCCAAGGAGGAGAGATTGACTTATTGACAGGCTTGATACGGACCAAAGCCTGAACAAAACAGTGAATATCAGGAATTTTAGCAATCTTTCTGTGAAATAAAACAGAAAGAGCAGAGATTTGTCCCTTCAAGAAACTTGCAGACAAACCTTTATCCAAACCATCCTGAAGAAACTGTAAAATTCTAGGAATTCTAAAAGAATGCCAGGAGAATTTATGAAAAGAACACCATGAAATATAAGTCTTCCAAACTTGATAATAAATCTTCCTAGAGACAGATTTACGAGCCTGTAACATAGTATCAATCACTGAGTCAGAGAAACCTCTATGACTAAGCACTAAGCGTTCAATTTCATTCCCTCAAATTTAATGATTTGAGATCCTGATGAAAAACCGGTCCTTGAGATAGAATATCTGGTCTTAAAGGAAGTGGCCATGGTTGACAACTGGAAATCCGGACAAGGTCCGCATACCAGAACCTGTGAGGCCATGCTGGTGCTACCAGAAACACAAACAAATGTTCCTTGATGATCTTGGAGATCACTTTTGAAAGAAGAACTAGAGGCGGGAAGATATATGCAGGTTGTTAAAATGAAGGAACCGCTAACGCATCCACCGACTCCGCCTGAGGATCCCTGGACCTGGACTGGTACCTGGGAAGTTTCTTGTTCAGATGGAAAGCCATCAGATCTATTTCTGGATGACCACACATCTGAACAATCTGAAAAAACACATCTGGATGGAGTGACCACTCCCCCGGATGTAACGTCTGACGGCTGAGATAATCCGCTTCCCATTTATCTACACCTGGGATATGGGATATGTACCGCAGAAAGTAGACAAGAGCTGGAATCCGCCCAAGCAAGTATCCGAGATACTTCTTTCATAGCCAGGGGATTGAGAGTCCCACCCTGATGATTGACATATGCCACAGTTGTGACATTGTCTGTCTAAAAACAAATGAATGGTTCTCTCTTCAATAGAGGCCAAAACCTGAAGAGCCCTGAAAATAGCACGGAGTTCGAAAATATTGATTGGTAACCTTGCCTCTTGAGATTTCCAAACCTCTTGTGCTGTCAGAGATCCTCAGACAGCTCCCTAACCTAAAAAAAGACTTGCATCTGTTGTGATTACAGTCCAGGTTGAACGAACAAAAGTGGCCCCTTGAACTATACGATGGTGGTCTAACCACCAAGTCAGAGAGCATCGAACATTGGGATTTAAGGATATTAATTGTGATATCTTTGTATAATCCCTGCACCATTGATTCAGCATACAAAGCTGGAGAGGTCTCATATGAAAACGAGCAAAGAGAATCGCATCCGATGCTGCAGTTATGAGACCTAAAACTTCCATGCACAAAGCCACTGAAGGGAACGACAAGCCGAAACCAATTTTATTTGTCTCTTGTCTGTTAGAGACAGAGTCATAGACACTGAATCTATCTGGAAGCCTAAAAAGGTGACCCTTGTCTGAGGAATCAAGGAACTTTTTGGTAAATTGATCCTCCAACCATGTCTTTGAAGAAACAAGACTAGTTGATTCGTGTGAGATTCTGCAGAATGTAAAGACTGATCTAGTAGATTACAGAGAGTATGGCACCGAGAACCTTTGAAAAAATTCTTGAAGCTGTCGCTAGGCCAAATGGAAGAGCGACAAATTGGTAATGCTTGTCTAGAAAAGAGAATCTCAGAAACCGATAGTGATCTGGATGAATCGGAATGTGAAGATATGCATCCTGTAAGTCTATCATGGACATATAATGACCTTGCTGAACAAAAGGCAGAATAGTCTTTATAGTCTCCATTTTGAAAGTTGGCACTCTTACAAAACGGTTCAAAATTTTCAGATCCATAACTGGCCTGAATTAATTTTCTTTCTTTGGGACAATGAATAGATTTGAATAAAACCCCAGACCCTGTTCCTGAAACGGAACTGGTATAATTACCCCTGAAAGTTTTAGATATAAAACACACTTCAGAAAAGCCTGAGCCTTCACTGGATTTCCTGGAACGTGTGAGAAAAAAAAACTCTTCTCACAGGAGGTCTCATTCTGAATCCTATTCGATACCCAGGAGAGACAATGCTCTGAATCCAATGATTTGGACAGAATCTGCCCAAAAGTTCTGGAAATTTTATTATCTGCCCCCCACCAGCTGAACTGGAATGAGGGCCGCACCATCATGCAGACTTGGGGGCTGGCTTTGGTTTCTTAAAAGGCTTGGATTTATTCCAACATGAAGAAGGCTTCCAATTGGAACCAGAATCCTTGGGGGAAGGATTTGGTTTCTGCTCGCTATTCTGTCGAAAGGAATGAAAACGATTAGAAGCTTTTGATTTACCTTTTAGTTTTTTAAGAAAAACTCCCTTCCCCCCAGTGACAGTTGAAATAATGGAATCCAACTGAGAACCAAATAAATTGTTACTTTGGAAAGAAAGAGATAGCATTCTAGACTTAGATACCATGTCAGCATTCCAATATTTGAGCCACAAAGCTCTTCTAGCTAAAATAGCTAAAGACATAGATTTAACATCAATTTTGATTATATCAAAAATAGCATAACAGATAAAATGATTAGCATGTTGAAGAAAATGAACAATGCTAGAAAAATCAGAATCTGTTTCCTGTTGCGCTAAGCTTTCCAACCAGAAGGTTGATGCAACTGCAACATCAGCTATAGAAATTGCAGGCCTGAGAATATAGCCAGAAAAGAAATAAGCTTTCCTTAGATAAGATTCAAATTTCCTATCTAAAGGATCCTTAAAAGAAGTACCATCTTCCATAGGGATAGTAGTACGTTTGGCAAGAGTAGAAATAGCCCCATCAACTTTGGGAATTTTTTCACAAAACTCCAATCTGGCTGCTGGCAAATGATACAACTTTTTAAACCTAGAAGAAGGAATAAAAGTAGTACCAGGCCTATTCCATTCCTTTGAAACTATATCAGAAATAGCATCATGAACTGGAAAAACCTCTGGAGTAACCACAGGAGGTTTATAAACAGAATTTAAACCTTTACTAGTTTTAGTAACAAGAGGACTAGTTTCCTCAATATCCAAAGTAATTAACACTTCTTTCAACAAGGAACGAATATACTCCATCTTAAAGAGATAAGTAGATTTGTCAGTGTCGATATCTGAGGTAGGATCTTCTAAATCAGATAGATCCTCATCAGAGGAGGATAATTCAGTAGGTTTTCGGTCATTTGAAAATTCATCATCTTTATGAGAAATTTTAAAAGACCTTTTACATTTATTAGAAGGCGGAATGGCAGACAAAGCTTTCTGAATCGCATCGGCAATAAAATCTTTTATATTCACAGGGATATCATGACCATTGGATGTTGAAGGAACAACAGGCGTACTAGTACTGATGGATACATTCTCTGCATGTAAAAGCTTATCATGACAACTGTTACATACTACAGCTGGAGATATAATCTCTGCTAACTTACAACAGATACACTTATCTTTGGTAGAACTGTTATCAAGCAGCAGGAATCCAACAGTGGTTTCTGAGATAGGATCAGATTGAGACATCTTGCAAATGTAAGAGAAAAAAACAACATATAAAGCAAAATTATCAATTTCCTTATATGGCAGTTTCAGGAATGTGAAAAAAATGCAAACAGCATAGACCTCTGAGCATAGAAAAAGAGGCATATAGGAAGTGGGATTTAAATAATAAAATTATTTGGCGGCAAGTATGACGCGCAATGCAAAACAAAATGTTTTGGCGCTAACACCCAGAAATGAAAACTTGCGTGACGTCATAGCAGACGCAACCTTGTGCAAGGAAATTACGAATTTGCGTCACCGAACATACCTTTGTGCAAAAAAATTCTTGCGCCAAGAATGACGCAATAAATATCAGCATTTTGCGGCCTCGCAAGCCTAAAACAGTCAATTTAGAAGAAAAGACTATATGCCAGGTAAGAAAAATAACTTCCTAAATATGTTTTTCCCAATTTTGAAACCGATAGGCTGCAAAAGGAAATATACATAAACCTGACTCATGGCAAATATAAGTACAATACATATATTTAGAACTTTACATAAATACATAAAGTGCCAAACCATAGCCGAGAGTGTCTTTAAGAAATAAAAACGTACTTACCGAAAGACACCCATCCACATATAGCAGATAGCCAAACTAGTACTGAAACAGTTATCAGTAGAGGTAATGGAATATGAGAGTATATCATCGATATGAAAAGGGAGGTAGGAGATGAATCTCTACGACCAATAACAGAGAACCTATGAAAAATGCTGAGAAGCGCATATCAACGTAGAAAATCAAGCACAAACTTACTTCACCACCTCCATAGGAGGCAAAGTTTGTAAAACTGAAATGTGGGTGTGGTGAGGGGTGTATTTATAGGCATTTTGAGGTTTGGGAAACTTTGCCCCTCCTGGTAGGATTGTATATCCCATACGTCACTAGCTCATGGACTCTTGCCAATTACATGAAATAAAGACCCCTTTCCACCAGTAAAATCAGAAATTATTTCTGCCAGACAGGGTCCAAACAAGGTTTTACCCTTGTAAGGAAGCGCCAGAAATTTTGACTTGGAGGCTGACCAAGATTTTAGCCACAAAGCCCTGTGGGCTAGGACGGTGAAGCCAGACATCTTGGCTCCCTGTCTCATAACTTGCATGTTAGCATCAGAAATAAAGTAATTGGCTAATTTGAGAACCTTAATTCTATCTTGGATCTCTTCTAACGTAGTCTCAACTAAAATTGATTCAGACAAGGCATTGCACCAATAAGATGCAGCACTTGCTACTGTGCCAATACAAAATGCAGGTTGCCATTGAAGACCCTGATGAACATACATCTTTTTCAAATAAGCCTCCAGCTTCATGTCCATGGGATCCTTAAAAGAGCAGCTATCCTCTATAGGGATCGTAGTTCTCTTAGCCAGAGTAGAAATAGCCCCTTCTACTTTAGGCGCCATGAATCTTTAATGGAGTCAGCAACAGGAAACATCTTTTTAAAAACGGAAGACGGGGAGAAAGGTATCCCTGGCTTATCCCATTCCTGTGAAATAATCTTCGTCACACAGTTGGAAGAGGAAACACTTCCACAGAGGAACATCATAGTATTTGTTAAGCTTACTAGATTTCTTAGGGTTGACAGCGACAGAAGAGTCTGAGTTGTCCAAAGAAGCCAATACCTCCTTTAACAGTACACAAAGGTATTCAAGCTTAAATCTGAAGTTTACTTCTTCAGTATCCGATGAAGGAATTATACTGTCCGAATCGGAGATTTCCCCCTCAGAGGCTACCGAGGTATCCTCCCCATCAGACTTATGAAGCAGGGCAAGCTGCGTAGCAGCAGACGGGACACCTTACACTTTTCAAAATTGTTTAGTTTTCCTCTTACATTTCCCTAATGCAGGAAAAGCAGATAAAGCCGCAGATACCGCAAAAGATATCTGTGCAGCAAAATCTACAGGCAAATATACGCCTCCAGAAGGCTGGGAGGAACCACAGGGCACTGTATGTGACGCAAATGAGGCTTGGGACATTTGAAGAGAAAGCTGTGGCAATGCCTGAAGAGTATCATCCTGAGAGACATTGGGCTCAGAGGGCAACAATTTATCTTTAAATTGAAGAGTTCTAGCTAAGCATGCAGCACAGAATTGCATAGGCAAAACAATGTGTGCCTCTAGGCCTAAAAAACATTTGTCAAAAGACACAGAGTCTTGATCCATGTCCATAATACAAGATAAACAATTACCCACATTACAGAAATATTTTAAATACTATCACTTTAAGAGATTTCTTATTCATAACGTTACTCGGCTGTGGTATAATTTTTAATAACAAGAAACCCAATCAGGCCCTCTACACCTCAGACAGACTGAGGTGCCCTACCGTAAAATTTATTCACAATTTTTGGCTGACAAAAGTTTATTGAACGATCATACAGCAGACTAACACAGAAGAGACTGAATTTCAGTGACGCCACTTCGCTCCGTGAATATCCGACAGAAGAGGGAAGTAACATGACCGGCAGAGAAAAGGAAACTGCGCAGCAAGTAAAAGCGTGCGTTTCCCTCTGCCTACAACACCAGAGCTCAAATTACATAGACGCAACTTCAAGCAGTCTGTCAGTTAGCCCAGAAAAAAAAAATAAACTGCCAAAATTTAAGTTTATTCATTAAGCCCAGTTAAAAAAAAAAACATAAGCCCCACACACATACTAAAAGTATTTTGTAACTTAGTCCCAAAGAGGAAAAATGTCCCAATAAAGGGAAGATTAACCCCTATTCTCCACATACATAATGTGCCTGCCTTCTGCCTAAATTAATCCTAAATTAAGGATTTTAAATATGACCCCATATACTGCAAATAAAATATTTTTCTGAAGTGCAAGTCTCCAAGACCGAGAAGACAAAAGCACTTACCTGCAGTCTAGCTGTCCGGCAGCTCACAAGGAGTGAAAGGACACATACTCCTTACAGAGACCTGTAGAAAAAGAAAGAACAGAGTAACCAACTCTGTCTTTCTATAACTAGGACAACAATATGTTAGGAAACTAAAGTAAGGACCACCTCACAAATTCCTAACTGCTTAAAAGCCACCACCACTATACTGAAGAGATTGATGTGGACTCAGCTAAACCCAAATCTTTGCTTGCAGGGATAAGTACCCAAATAAGGAATTAATATCTTCAGACACCAAACTTCACCTCCTCCATTGTACAGAGGCAAAGAGAATGACTGGGGATTATGGGTAGGGGAGTGACACTTAACAGCTTTGCTATGGTGCTCTTTGCTTCCTCCTGCTGGCCAGGAGTGATATTCCCACTAGTAATTGGAATGACGTTGTGGACTCTCCATATCTTAGGAAAGAAATATAATAATGTGCAGCAATGTATAACAGTAGTACAAGATATGGGATACTGTAGAAATACCACTACATGGCAAAAAATAATAGTACTACAAAATATGGAAAACACTGTTGTGTCGAGAAAAATAAGCCTCCTGAATAATAGACTAGTAAACTAGCCACCAAGGCAGAGATAGGTGCATGTTGGGATTCAAGAATATCTGTTGAGATATCAGAGTAAAATCCTTGCACCATTGGCGCAGCATATAAAGCTGAAGAGGTCTCATATGAAATCGGAAAACAGAATTGCGTCCGAAGCTGCGATCATAAGATCTAATACTCCAATATACAGAGCTATTGAAGGGAATGAGAGAGACTGAAGGTTCAGACAAGCTGAAATCAATTTGATTTGTCTCTTTTCTGTGAGGGAAAGAGTCATGGACACTTAAAGGGACAGTCTAGGCCAAAATAAACTTTCATGATTCAGATAGAGCATGTAATTTTAAACAATTTTCCAATTTACTTTTATCACCAATTTTGCTTTGTTCTCTTGGTATTCTTAGTTGAAAGCTTAACCTGGGAGGTTCATATGCTAATTTCTTAGACCTTGAAGCCCACCTCTTTCAGATTGCATTTTAACAGTTTTTCACCACTAGAGGGTGTTAGTTCACGTATTTCATATAGATAACTTCTCGTGCACGAGCACAGTGTTATCTGGGAGCAGGCACGGATTGGCTAGACTGCAAGTCTGTCAAAAGAACTGAAAAAAGGGGCAGTTTGCAGAGGCTTAGATACAAGATAATCACAGAGGTTAAAAGTATATTATTATAACTGTGTTAGTTATGCAAAACTGGGAAATGGGTAATAAAAGGGATTATCTATCTTTTAAAACAATAAAAATTCTGGTGTAGACTGTCCCTTTAATCTATCTGGAAACCTAAAAAGGTAACCTTTGTCTGAGGTATCAAGGAACTCTTTGGTAAATTGATCCTCCAACCTTGTCTTTGAAGAAACAACAGCAGTTGTTTGGTGTGATATTCTGCTAAATAAAAAGATTGAGCAAGTACCAAGATATCGTCCAGGTAAGGAAATACTGCAATACTATGAGCTCTGATTACAGATAAAAAGGCACTGAGAACCTTAATACATATTCTTGGAGCTGTAGCGAGACCAAATGGAAGAGCAACTAACTGATAATGCTTTTCCAGTAACAAGAACCTCAGGAACTGGTAATGCTCTGGGTGAATAGGGATGTGAAGGTAAGCATCTTGTAAATCTATTGTGGACATAAAGTGACCTTGTTGAACAAAAGGCAGAATAGTTCTTAGTGTTTCCATCTTGAAAGTTGGTATTCTTACAAATTAGTTTATAGTTTTCAGATACAGAATTGGTCTGTTAGAATTGTCCTTCTTTGGTACAATAAAGAGATTGTAATAAAATCCAATCCCCTGTTCCTGTAAAAGAACTGGAACAATTACTCTGATATTTTCCAGATCTGAGACAGATTTTAGAAATGCCTGAGCTTTCACTGGATGTGTTGGAATATGGGTGAGAAAAAAAATCTTCATGTAGGAGGTCATATTCTGAATACAATTTGATATGCCTGAGAAATATTTGTTTTAATTCAAAGATTTTGGACAGAGTCTAGCTGAGATTTTTTAAATAAGTTTAATCTGCCCCGGGCAGAGGAACTGGGTTGGGGGATGTACCTTCATGAGGTCTTAAGGGCTGGATTAGGTTTCTTATTCTGCTTGCATTTATTGCAATTTAACCCTTTGAGTGCTAATGACGGCTCTGAGCTGTCACAGAGTTTCTCACTCTGGTGCTAATGACGGCTCAGAGCCGTCATGATCACTCTCCCACCTTGAGGGAGGTCTGGGGGCTCCTTACTGCTGCTACCCCGGCGATCGTGCCTATAGAGTGACAGGCATCGCCGGGGCTTCACGTGATGCGTGGTGACGTCACACGCAATTATGTGATGACGTCACCGCGCAACTTTATTTATACTTAATGTTAAGTATAGGAGGAGGGGGCATGCTGCTTAGAAGCCTGTATCTCAGGCATCTAAGCAGCTACAGACCCACTGCTGGAAAGGTAATCGCCTAACCTGTCCAACAGTGTAAGTCTTGGGGGTCTCTAAAAAAAAATAAAAGTTTTAAAAAAATAAATTCAAAAATCAAAAGAAAATATTAGCACTCAGGTGGGAAATGGCTTAGCAGCCAAAGGGTTAAAGAAGGTCTTCAGAGTCAGAGGGTTTAGGGGAGGAGTTAGTTTTCTATTCTCTGTTCTGTCAAAAGGAACGAAAATGATTGGGAGCCTTAAAATTTAATTTTGTCTTCTTGTCCTGGGGAAGAAAAACTACCTCCAGTAATAGTATAGATAATAGAATCCAGTTAAGACCAGACCACAATCATTTCTTTTATTGGAAAGAAAGATATAGTAATCTAGTTTTAGATACCATATCAGCATTCCATGATTTTAGCCATAAAGCTCTTCTGGTAAGAAAAGATAAAAACATATTTTTTATGTTAATATTCATGATATCAAATACTGCATCCAAATCAAATTATTTGCATTTTGAAGTAAATTCAACAGATTAGAACATTCAGGGTCAGAAGACAACTGCTGCGCTAGACTGGATAACCAGAAAGTAGAAGCAGCAGGTACGTCAGTGATAGATATAGCTGGTCTAAGAATATAGCCAGTATGTAAATATGCCCCCTTCTTAGAAAAAAATCAAGTTTTCTATCTAAAGGGTCTTACTGTCTTTTAACCCCTTAACAACCAAGGACATACGCCACACGTCCTCAAAAAAAATACAGTTAATGACCGAGGACGTGTGGCGTACGTCATTGGTCTGGAAAGCAGCTGGAAGCGATCCTGCTCGCTTCCAGCTGCTTTCCGGTTATTGCAGTGATGCCTCGATATGGAGGCATCCTGCAATAACCCCCCTTGGCCATACGATGCAGTGAGAGCCACTCTGTGGCCCTCTCTGCACCGGACATCGATGGCCGGTATCGTTGGTGGGTGGGAGCTTACGTGGGAGGCGGGTGGGCGGCCATCGATGCTCTGTGTGAAGTGGAGGGGGGCGGGATCGGGGGCGGGACCTACGGGGTCGCGCACGGGAGCGCGCGCGTGCACGGGGGGTGGTGGGCGGGCGCGTGCACGGGGCGGGAGCGGGTGGGAACCGCTACACTACAGAAAAAAAAAGTTAAAAGTAAAAAATAAAAATAAAATTTAAATATTAAAAATGTAATCTAAGGCATCTGGAAGGGGTTGGGGGTTGGTCTTGGTGGGGGGGGAAAGCTACACTACAGAAAAGGGCATATTTTTTTAAAAAAAGGCACATTTTTACAAAACTGGGTACTGGCAGACAGCTGCCAGTACCCAAGATGGCGCCCATTAAGGGGAAGGGTTAGAGAGCTGTTTGGTGGGGGATCAGTGAGGTTGGGGTCTAAGGGGGGATCCTACACATCAGCATATGTAAATATGCTTTTTTTTTTTTTTTTTTTTTTTTTTAAAAAGGGCCAAATACCTTTTATTTTAGTACTGGCAGACTTTCTGCCAGTACTTAAGATGGCGGGAACAATTGTGGGGTGGGGGAGGGAAGAGAGCTGTTTGGGAGGGATCAGGGGGTCTGATGTTTCAGGTGGGAGGCTGAGCTCTGCACTAAAGATAAAATTAACCCTGCAAGCTCCCTACAAGCTACATAATTAACCCCTTCACTGCTAGCCATAATACACGTGTGATGCGCAGCGGCATTTAGAGGCCTTCTAATTACCAAAAAGCAATGCCAAAGCCATATATGTCTGCTATTTCTGAACAAAGGGGATCCCAGAGAAGCATTTACAACCATTTGTGCCATAATTGCACAAGCTGTTTGTAAATAATTTCAGTGAGAAACCTAAAATTGAGAAAAAAAATTAAAAAAATTTTTATTTGATCGCATTTGGCGGTGAAATGGTGGCATGAAATATACCAAAATTGGCCTAGATCAATACTTGGGGTTGTCTACTACACTACACTAAAGCTAAAACTACTCCAAAAAGCTCCCTACATGCTCTCTAATTAACCCCTTCACTGCTGGGCATAATACACGTGTGGTGCACAGTGGCATTTAGCGGCCTTCTAATTACCAAAAAGCAACGCCAAAGTCATATATGTCTGCTATTTCTGAACAAAGGGGATCCCAGAGAAGAATTTACAACCATTTATGCCATAATTGCACAAGCTGTTTGTAAATAATTTAAGTTAGAAACCAAAAGTTTGTGAAAAAATATGTGAAAAGTGAACGATTTTTTGTATTTGATTGCATTTGGCGGTGAAATGGTGGCATGAAATATACCAAAATGGGCCTAGATTAATACTTTGGGTTGTCTACTAAAAAAAAATATATACATGTCAATGGATATTCAGAGATTCCTGAAAGATATCAGTGTTCTAATGTAACTATCACTAATTTTGAAAAGAAATGGTTTGGAAATAGCAAAGTGCTACTTGTATTTATGGCCCTATAGTTTACAAAAAAAGCAAAGAACATGTAAACATTGGGTATTTCTAAAATCAGGACAAAATATAGAAACTATTTAGCATGGGTGTTTTTTGGTGGTTGTAGATGTGTAACAGATTTTGGGGGTCAAAGTTAGAAAAAGTGTTTTTTTCCATTTTTTCCTCATATTTTATAAAAACAATTATATTAAATTATAAGATATGATGAAAATAATGGTATCTTTAGAAAGTCCATTTAATGGCGAGAAAAACGGTATATAATATGTGTGGGTACAGTAAATGAGTAAGAGGAAAATCACAGCTAAACACAAACACCTCAAAAATGTAAAAATAGCCTTGGTCCCAAACGGACAGAAAATGGAAAAGTGCTGTGGTCATTAAGGGGTTAAAGGCATAGTAGTGTGCATAGAGTGGAAATGGCCCCATCACATTTGGGAACTGTTTCCAACAACTCTAAAACCGAGATTACGAGTTTTGCGGTAACAGGGGTGCGTTGCTAATGAGCCTTTTTTTTCCACCGCTCCCTTAAGACAACGCTGGTATTACAGGTTTTTTTAAAGCTGGCGTTGGCCGCAAAAAGGTGAGCAACCCTAATATTACACTTATTAACCCCTAAACTGCCGCCCCCGACACCTGCATTATATTATTAACCCCTAATCTGCCGCTCCGGACACCGCCGCCACCTACATTATCCCTTTGAACCCCTATTCTGCTGCCCCCAACATCGCCGACACCTACATACTATTTATTAACCCCTAATCTGCCCCCCCAACGTCGCTGCAACCTACCTACAATTATTAACCCCTAATCTGCCGCCCCCATCGTCGCCGCTACTATATTACATTTATTAACCACTAAACCTAAGTCTAACCCTAAGTCTAACCCCCCCAACTTAAATATAATTTAAATAAAACTAAATAAAATTACTACAATTAAATAAATTAATCCTATTTAAAACTAAATACTTACCTATAAAATAAACCCTAAGCTAGATACAATAGAACTAATAGTTACATTTGTAGCTATCTTAGGGTTTATTTTTATTTTACAGGCAACTGTATTTATTTTAACTAGGTACAATAGTTATTAAATAGTTATTAACTATTTAATAGCTACCTAGTTAAAATAAGTACAAATTTACCTGTAAAATAAAACCAAACCTATGTTATAATTACACCTAACACTACACTATCATTAAATTAATTACATAAACTAACTACAATTAAAGGGACAGTCAACACCAGAATTTTTTTTGTTTAAAGAGAAAGATAATCCCTTTATTACCCATTCCCCAGTTTTGCATATCCAACACAGTTATAATAATACATGTTTTACCTCTGTAATTATCTTGTATCTAAGCCTCTGTTGATTGCCCCCTTATTTCAGTTCTTTTGACAGACATGCAGTTTAGCCAATCAGTGCTCACTCCTAGGTCACTTTACGTGCATGAGCTCAATGCTATCTATATGAAACATGTGAACTAATGCCCTCTAGTGGTCAAAATGTATTCAGATTAGAGGCAGTCTTCAAGGTCTAAGAAATTAGCATATGAACCTCCTAGGTTTAGCTTTCAACTAAGCCCAAGAGAACAAAGCAAAACTGGTTATAAAAGTAAATTGGGAAGTTGTTTAAAATTGCATGCCCTATTTAAATCATGAAAGTTTTTTTGGACTTGACTGTCCCTTTAACTACAATTAAATTATCTAAAGTACAAAAAAAAAACACTAAATTACAGAAAATAAAAAAAGAATTACAAGAATTTTAAACTTATTACACCTAATCTAATAACCCAAATAAAATAAAAAGAGCCCCCCAAAATAATAAAATTTGCTACCCTATACTAAATTACAAATAGGGCCTTTTGCAGGGCATTGCCCCAAAGTAATCAGTTCTTTTACCTGTAAAAAAAAAAATACAATACCCCCCCAACATTAAAACCCACCACCCACACTTCTAACCCTACTCTAAAACCCACACAATCCCCCCTTAATAAAACCTAACACTACCCCCTTGAAGATCGCCCTATCTTGAGACGTCTTCACCCAGCCGGGCACAAGTGGTCCTCCAGAAGGGCAGAAGTCTTCATCCGATCCGGGCAGAAGTTGACCTCCAGACGGGCAGAAGGCTTCATCCAGGCGGCATCATCCATCTTCATCCATCCGGAGAGGAGCGGGTCCATCTTGAAGCCATCCGACGCGGAGCATCCTCTTCTTCCGACGGCTAAGACTGAATGAAGGTTCCTTTAAATGACGTCATCCAAGATGGCGTCTCTTGAATTCAGATTGGCTGATAGGATTCTATCAGCCAATCGGAATTAAGGCAGGAAAAATCCTATTGGCTGATGCAATCAGCCAATAGGATAGAACTTCAATCCTATTGGCTGATCCAATCATCCAATAGGATTGAGCTCGCATTCTATTGGCTCTTCCAATCAGCCAATAGAATGGGAACTCAATTCTATTGGCTGATTGCATCAGCCAATAGGATTTTTCCTACCTTAATTCCGATTGGCTGATAGGATTCTATCAGCCAATCGGAATTCAAGAGACGCCATCTTGGATGACGTCATTTAAAGGAACCTTCATTCAGTCTTAGCCGTCGGAAGAAGAGTATGCTCCGCGTCGGATGGCTTCAAGATGGACCCGCTCCTCTCCGGATGGATGAAGATAGAAGATGCCGCCTGGATGAAGCCTTCTGCCCGTCTGGAGGTCCTCTTCTGCCCAGATCGGATGAAGACTTCTGCCCCTCTGGAGGACCACTTGTGCCCGGCTGGGTGAAGACGGCTCAAGGTAGGGTAATCTTCAAGGGGGTAGTGTTAGGTTTTATTAAGGGGGGGTTGGGTGGGTTTTAGAGTAGGGTCGGGAGTGTGGGTGGTGGGTTTTAATGTTGGGGGGGTATTGTATTTTATTTTTACAGGTAAAAGAGCCGATTACTTTGGGGCAATGCCCCGCAAAAGGCCCTTTTAAGGGCTATTTGTAATTTAGTATAGGGTAGGGAATTTTATTATTTTGGGGGGCTTTTTTATTTTATTAGGGGGATTAGATTAGGTGTAATTAGTTTAAAATTCTTGTAATAATTTTTTTATTTTCTGTAATTTAGTGTTTGTTTTTTTTTGGACTTTAGTTTATTTTATTTTATTATATTTAATTGTAGGTAATTTAGTAAATTAATTTAATGATAGTGTAGTGTTAGGTGTAATTGTAACTTAGGTTAGGATTTATTTTACAGGTAAATTTGTATTTAATTTTAACTAGGTAGATATTAAATAGTTAATAACTATTTAATAACTATTGTACCTAGTTAAAATAAATACAAAGTTGCCTGTAAAATAAATATAAACCCTAAGCTAGCTACAATGTAACTATTAGTTATATTGTATCTAGCTTAGGGTTTATTTTATAGGTATTTAGTTTTAAATAGGATTAATTTATTTAATTGTAGTAATTTTATTTAGTTTTATTTAAATTATATTTAAGTTAGGGGGGGTTAGACTTAGGTTTAGGGGTTAATAAATTTAATATAGTAGCGGCGACGTTGGGGCGGCAGATTAGGGGTTAATAAATGTAGATAGGTGTCGGCGATGTTAGGGACGGCAGATTAGGGGTTAATAAAATTTAACTAGTGTTTGCAAGGCGGGAGTGCGGTGGTTTAGGGGTTAATATATTTATTACAGTGGCGGCGATGTCCGGTCGGCAGATTAGGGGTTAAAAACTTTATTAAAGAGTTTCCGATGTGGGGGGGGGGGGCTCGGTTTATGGGTTAATAGGTAGTTTATGGGTGTTAGTGTACTTTGTAGCACTTTAGTTAAGGGTTTTATGTTACGGCGTTAGCCCATAAAACTCTTAACTACTGACTTTTAAATGCAGTATGAGTCTTGGAAGAAGTGAGCGGTAGACCCTCTCCTGTCAAGACTCGTAATACCGGCGTTAGGCAAGTCCCATTAAAAAGATAGGATACGCAATTTACGTAAGGGGATTTGCAGTAAGCTCGAGTCGCGGAAGAAAAGTGAGGGGTAGACCCTCTCCTGCCAGACTCGTAATACCAGCGGGCGTTAAAAAGCAGACTCGTAATCTAGCCGTAAGTTAGCAGTAGCTAAAGGATATCATTTTTTTAAACCTTGAAGAAGGCTTAAAACAAACATCTAGTTTAGACCATTCCTTAGCAATCATATCAGAAAGCGCATCAGGTATAGGGAAAATCTCAGGGAGATTGATAACCGTTTTATATACTGAATTCAAACGATTACAGGGTTTATCATCAGACTGTTTGGCTTCTTCAAACCCTAAAGTGACTAAAACTTACTTCAAATGAGAACAGATATGTTCAATTTTAAATAAAAATTATCAGGTTCTACGTCTGATGAGAGAGCCTCACTGTTAGAGGAATCCTCGTCATTCGAAGATACTTTAGTATTTTGTAGGTCAGTATTTATATTACTAGAAGACGTTAAAATCTTAACTGACTTTTTTGTTTATTTGAAGCCAGGGCCTTCGTGATAGCAGTAGCAATAAACTTTCATTGCTGGGGGTACGTTATCTGCATCCATCTGTAAAGAGGAGACCGCAAGGATCATTAGTACACATAGAAAGATCCTTAGATTGATCGGTATGCAATAAAAAAAAATCTAAGCATGAGCCACATAAATGAGCTGAAGAAGCTACTTCAGTTTTACAATAAGCACACTAAGCTTTGGTAGAAATGTGTTCAGACTCTTATGGTAACTCCAGGGACAGGTTGGTGCTGCTCCATTATGGCAACATTAAGAAAAAAATTATAAGTTGCAAAAATTAATTATTATTGTTCCCTTTCTAAGGCATGGAAAAAAGTGCCCCCTGTACAGCATTTGCAAAGATGATAAAGTGCTAAGCATGTAGCCTAGAAACTATAAGTCAGATTGTGCAATTTTCAACTGTATAAATGTTAAAAAAACAAAATTTATGCTTATCTGATGAATTTAAATGGCGAGTCCACGGGATCATCACTGTTGGTAATCAATACCCAAGCCAGAGGACACAGATAAGGGAGGGACAAGATAGGGAACCTAAACAAAAGGCACCACCGCTTGAAAATCCTTTCTCCCAAAAGAAGCATCAGCCGAGGCAAAAGTATCAACATTTATAAAATTTGGAAAAAGTATGCAAAGAGGACCAAGTTGCAGCCTTGCAAATCTGTTTCACAGAAGCCTCATTTTTGAAAGCCCAAGAAGAAGAAACAGTCCTAATGGAATGAGCTGTGATTCTCTCAGGAGGCTGCTGTCCAGCAGTCTCATACACCATACGAATAATACGAGAGAAAGAGAGAGAGAGAAAAAGAGAGATAGCAGTAGCTTTCTGAACTTTGCGCTTTCCAGAAAAACAAACAATTTAGAAGACTGGCGAAAGTCCTTAGTCGCCTGCAAATAGAATTTAAGAGCCCATATAACCTCTAGGATGTGCAACAAACGTCCTTTATGAGAAGAAGGATTAGGAAAGAGAGAAAGAACAACATATTCCTGATTAATATTTCTATCCGAAAGAACTGCATTATCTGTATAAAAAATGAGATAAGGTGAATCGCAATGCAAAGCTGAGAGTTTCGAAACTCTCTGAGCAGAAAAGATAGCAGTAAGAAACAAAACCTTCCAAGATAATAACTTAATATCTTGCAAAACTCTAAGAACAAGGTAAAGGCTCCAAGGTGGAGCAACAGAGTTAAACACAGGTCTGATTCTGACCAAGGCCTGACAAAAAGATTGCACATCTGGCACATCCGCCAGACGCTTGTGCAGCAAAATAGATAGAGCAGAAATCTGACTCTTCAGAGTACTGACAGACAAACCCTTCTCCAAACCTTCCTGGAGAAAGGATACAATTCTTTGAATCCTGACTACTCCAAGAGTATCCCTTGGATTCACACCAATAAAGATATTTACGCCATATCTTATGGTAAATCTTTCTAGTAACAGGCATACAAGCCTGAATCATGGTCTCAATGACTGACTCGGAAAAACCACGCTTAGATAAAATTAAGCGTTCAATCTCCAAGCAGTCAACTTCAGAGAAATTATATTTGGATGAAGAAAAGGACCCTGAAGTAGAAGGTCCTTCCTCAGAGGAAGTCTCCACGGCGGTAGAGATATTTCCACTAGGTCTGCATACCAGATCCTGCGAGGCCACGCAGGAGCTATTAGAATCACTGACGCTGTCTCCTGCTTGATCCGAGCAATGACTCATGGAAGGAGAGAAAATGGAGGAAAAGGGTATGCCAACCTGAAGTTCCAAGGAACTGCCAGTGCATCTATCAGAAAGGCCTGAGGATCCCTTGACCTCGAACCGTACTTTGGAAGCTTGGCATCTGTCGAGACACTATCAGATACAATCCGGAACCTCCCCATTTTATGGTTAACCTGGAGAATACTTCCGGATGGAGTTCCCACTCCCCGGGATGAAAAGTCTGTCTGCTTAGGAAATCCGCTTCCCAGTTGTCCATTCCCGGAATGTGGACGGCAGACAGCAATTGTGACCTTCCGCCCACTGAATAATTCGAGCCACCTCCTTCATGGCCAAGGAACCCCGAGTTTCCCCCTGGTGGTTGATGTAAGCCACTGAGGTTATATTGTCCGACTGGAACCTGATAAACCGGGCTAAAGCCAGCTGAGGCCAAGTCATCAAGGCATTGAAGATCGCTCTCAACTCCAATATGTTTATGGGGAGAGCAGATTCCTCCTGAGACCAAAGTCCCTGCGCCTTCAACGAGTCCCAGACTGCTCCCCAGCCCATCGGGCTGAAGGTCTCCGAAAGTATGTTTCCTGAGACAGATGTTCTTGAAACAGGCACCACGGAAGAGAGAGTCTCTTGTCGATTGATCTAGAACTATCCTCTGAGACAGGTCTGCATAATCCCTGTGCCATTGACTGAGCATGCATAACTGTAGAGCTCTCAAATGGAATCGAGCAAAGGGAACTATGTCCATGGAAGCCACCATCAAGCCAATTACAATGGGCCACAGATGGCCGTACAGCAGACTGTAGAGATAAGCAAGAGGAAAGAATATTGGCTCTTTTGACCTCCGTCAGAAATATTTTCATTGATAGGGAATCTATAATGGTTCCTAAGAAGACCACCCTTATAGCTGGAACAAGGGAACTTTTTCCCAAATTAACCTTCCATCCGTGGCAATAAAGAAAAGACAACAAGATCTCTGTCGTCCAGATAAAACGCCACTGCAATTCCCAGAGACCAAATTACTGCCAACAGAGCTCCCAAGACCATTGAGAAAATTCTGGTAGCTGTGGCGAGGCCAAATGGAAGAGCAACAAACTGAAAATGTTTGTCCAGATAGGCAAATAACAAAAATTTGTGATGATCCCTGTGAATGGGAACGTGGAGGTACACATCCTTCAGGTCTATGGTCGTCATGAACGGACCTCTTGCACTAAAGGAAGAATAGAACGGAGTCTCTCCATTTTGAAGGACGGCACTCAGAGAAACTTGTTGAGGAACTTTAGATCTAGAATAGGCCTGAAAGTTCCCTCTTTATTGGGAACCACGAAGAGGTTAAAATAGAACCCTAGACCCTGTTCCTGTACTGGGGCTGGAACTATTACTCTCAGGAATGAAAGATCCTGTACACATTTTAAGACTGCCACTCTTTTTATCTCGTCTACAGACAATCTTGAGAGATGGAATCTGCCCCTGGGAGGAAAGGTCTTGAATTCTAACTTATAACCCTGGGATACTATGTCCACGGCCCATGGATCTGGGACATCTCATATCCATGCTTGAGAAAACAGAGAGTGTGCCCCCCACTTGATTAGATCCCGGATTGGGGGCAAACCCTTCAGCTGAGTTTAAGTCAGAATGCGGGCTTCTTATATTGCTTCCCCTTGTTCCAAGACTGACTGGGTTTTCAATAAGGCTTGGACTGTTCCTGCTTGGTAGAGGAGGGGGAAGACTTACCTCTGAAGTTACGAAAGGAACGAAAATTACTCCGACGTCCTTTCGGCCTATTCTTTCTATCTTGAGGCAGAAAAGATCCTTTACCACCCGTGAAATCGGAAATAATTTCTGCCAAACCCGGCCCAAACAAGGTCTTTTCCTTGTAAGGAATCTCCAAAAGCTTAGATTTAGAAGAAACATCTGCTGACCAAGAATTCAGCCATAACGCTCTACGCCCCAAAATCGTGAAACCGGATATTTTGTATCCCAACTTAATGACCTGCAAAGAGGCGTCAGTAATAAATGAATTGGCTAACTTAAGGGCCTATATCCTATCCTGGATCTCCTCCAAAAGGAGTTTCTGCTTGGAGGGACTCAAAGCGTCAAACAAATATGCTGCCGCACTTGTCACTGTAGCAATACACAACGCCGGTTGCCATTGGAGACCCTGATTAATATACATCTTTTTTAAGAAAGCCTCCAGCTCCTTGTCCATAGGGTCCTTGAAAGAGCAACTATCTTCAAAAGGAATAGAAGTCCTCTTGGCCAGTATAGAGATCGCCACTGCCAACTCTAAAAACTGGAGAGGGAGAAAAAGGAATTCCAGGCTTCTCCCATTCCCGGGCAATAATCTCCTTAGCACGGTCTGGCACTGGAAACACCTTCCCAGGGGAGGGGACATCAACTTATCTATTTAATTTGCTAGATTTCTTAGGGTTGACAACAGGGGTATCAGAGTCGTCCAAAGTAGCCAAAACACAAAGGTTTTCAAGCTTAAATCTGAAGGAAACCACTTGAGCATCAAAAGAAGGAATTATACTATACAAATCTGAGATCTCAACCTCAGAGGCTACCGAAGTATCTTCCTCTTCTGAGTTATGCAAAAGAGCAACTTGGTTAGCCTGGACTGGATCAGAACCCTTACTATCTGATTCTCTAATTTTCCTCTTGAGTCTTCCCTGAAGCATGGGGATGGCATACTGCCGAGGATACCTAGGCAGCAATTACTGCATGCAAATATACTCCTCCAGGAGATTGTGAAGAACCGCAGGGCATTGCATGTGACAACGATAAAGTTTGGGACGCTTGAGGAGAAGGCTGTGGCATTACTTGACCAGCATCATCCTGAGAGAATGGTGGCTCAGAAACAAAAAGTGTATCTGTGTACATTAGAGTTCTCTCAATACAAGAAGAGCAAAATGGCAAAGGAGGTTCCACTTGGTTATCAAAGAAAAGCTTGCACTCTACATAAGGCACAGACTCTTGGTCCATATTGCAAGTAAATTTAACACAAAAAAAAAAACATTTTAATACGGTCTCTTTAAGATAGTGATTCCCAGGTAATCAAAATCCCTTAATAGGGAAAAAACACAGACCTTGCAAAATCAATACATAAATTGAATTGGCCAAAGTGAATCTTTAAACACCAAAATCTTTCTTTTCAAAAAAAAAAAAATCTTATAACAGCTCTCTACACCTCAGCAATATTGCTGAGGCGCCTACCTGCCCCCTTTGCACCGCGGAGCCGATTGCGACACTGATGACAGAACGCAACAGCTCCGGACCTCTAGGATGTACCCGTTGATGCCGAGGATCGCAAGGAAACTGCTACAAGCAGCGTCACAAATGAAAAACAGCACACTTTAGCAGTCACTGCCGCCTCAGAAAGGGATCCAGCTATCCTATGATGATGGGGCTAGTCCCAGCAGCCATACTCTGTATTATTCATGCATAAAGTTTCCCAGACTATAAGGGAATAAAAACATATAATCACAAGTCTGACCAGGTTCCTTCAAAAACCGGATTAACAGTAACCAAACTGAAAATAAAAATACTGAGCCACCACTGATTTTTAATCCAATCTCTCTAAACGTCACACAGTGCCTGCTCCCTGCCTTTATGAATCCTGAACTTTCAGGAATGCCAAAGTCCTGTTTTAAATGCAGACTACTTTCAGTGCCAGAGCTCATCCCCAGAAGAAACCAAAATGGCACTTACCTGCACCCTTCACTTTCCGGCAGGAGAACATCTCACCCGGCATGAAAGGAAGCAATTACTCACAGAGACCTGTGGAAATAAGAAAGGACAGAGTAAACCTACTCTGGCTTTCTATATCAGGGCAGCAATTTGTCAGGAAAATGCAGTAAGGCCCACCTCACAAGTTCCTAAGTGCTTGAAAGTCACCACTGCCCTACTAAAGAGACTAACGTGGAGTACAGCTAGACCCTCTCATGATAGGAAAGATCAGAGCAAACCTACTATGGCTTTCAAAATAATTAAATCTTGATTGAAGTGAAAATCTTCAGACACCAAAAAAACTTCACCTCCTCCTTGCATTGAAGGCAATGAAAATGACTGGGGATTGTGGGAAGGAGAGATGTGACGGATACTGGGCTGCAGGGGCTGAACCCTTGCGCC
Organism: Bombina bombina; assembly: GCF_027579735.1. Classification (NCBI taxonomy): domain Eukaryota; kingdom Metazoa; phylum Chordata; class Amphibia; order Anura; family Bombinatoridae; genus Bombina; species Bombina bombina. Next base: position 326,163,497 of record NC_069499.1, read on the forward strand.
CCCCCCTATAGACTTCACCCCAGCTGTTTCTCAGTGGTTTTGGGCTCCTCAGAGCAACCACAATCTCTGGAAGCTTTTGTTTGGTGTATGACCAGGAAAACACTCCAAGGCTGGCCGTGCTTCTGGAACTCCCGGCCAGCCGCCTGCCTCACAACGGATACCCGCCTCACTCCTCTCAGTCTGGCCGGGCTCCTGGAACTCCCAGTCGGCCACAGGACACCTGTTAACTTTACCCCTGGTCGCTCCAGCAGCCCTTTGCCCCAGAGCTCCGCTCTTTTGGGGATTGGTAGCCCCTAGGGAGGACAAGAGCTGTGGCAATTATCAGAGGGGAGCTTCTTTGGGAACTGGGGGTTTTGGACACCCCTAACACCATAAGTTCAACGGACTGTAACTCCGGTCCCCAGTAACGAATCATGCTGATTTTTGGACTGTGGCATCTGTGGACCGAGAGCTTTAAAATGACACCCGAAACCACCACCCCTAAGTATTGGGATTATGTGAGACTGTGGCTCCTATTTAGGTGCAGGGCTGTCTGGAGGGTCGTTAATGGCGGGAAAATTGTGGGATTGTCCTTTGTGTTATCAAGATGAGATGTGTGTATAAAAGGAGTGTGTGTTCTCAATAAAATCAGTTCTTTTTCACCCGAAGGCTAGTCTATCTAGTTATTTGGGTGAGATCCAGCTAAAATCACTTTCCTGGGCTACATAGAAATCACTTTCCTGGGCTACATAGCCACTTGTTCCAGGCAGAAGGAGGACCCGGTCGACAGCGCTACCCAGTCGGGGTAGCGGGGAAGTCCGTCACATTGGTTGGCAGCGGTGGGAACGTCCAAACCACCAACTGAAGATCTTGCCGGATGGAGCAGTACCAGGGGCTCCGGAAGGAAGAATTGAGAACATTGCTGCAGACTAGAGGGAAAGTCGCCAGCAACAAGACAAAGGCAGTGCTCGTAGCCAAACTGATGGAGGACGATCGGGCTAGCGAACAGGCTGGTGGGTCAGACAGCGACCAAAGCAGAGGGCAGCCCAGTACAGCCTCCACTCCAGGGACTACAACATCCGACAAACAGCGGCAGGTACAGTGGCAACTGTCTCTCTATGGGCCTAACCCCCCCCCCCCCCCGAGGAGATCATTACTCGGAAAGTGACCGACGCCAACAAGATACACATGTTGGAGCTTCAGAAGTCTATAGGGGGGAGGGGGTCATGCCGGATCCCCTGAAACCCCCTTCCCAGCCAAAGAAACTACCTCACGGTGCTTTCCGAACCTTCCAGCATGATGGGAGTGAGGATATCGACCGCTACCTACAGCTGTTCGAGACCCAGTGCCGGATGCTGGGGTCACTAATGCCGATAGGGTTACTATCTTAATTGGGAAACTATCCGGTAGGGCCTTGGAGGCTTTCCACACTGTCCCCTCAGAAGATCAAGGCAACTATGACCGGGTGAAGGAGCGCATCCTTGCTCGGTATGGACTTACCCCGGAGGCTCTGAAAGTCTTCCAATGCCGGAGCATCCCAGACCTACTGACACCCCCCAGGGGTTGGATGACATATCCCTAGACGATAGGTTAGAGCCCGGAAAGAAAAGGCAAGTCCGGCGACTCTTGGAACAAAGAAGTGACATGTTCTCTACTGTCCCTGGGTTTACCACCACAGCCATCCACCGGGTGGAGACCCCAGGACAGACAACCCGGCGACAGACTGCCTACAGGGTCCCAGAGGCCGTCAGGGACAGTATGCACCGGGAGCTCCGGGGAATGTTGGACCTCTGTGTCATTGAACCGTCCAACAGTCCCTAGGCCTCCCCGGTAGTGTTAGTACCCAAGAAGGACAGAACTACCTGTTTCTGCTTTGACTACCGTAGACTCAACGACAGAACCACCACTGATGCCTATCCCATGCCCCGAGTAGATGACCTGATAGATTGAATCGCCCGGTGCCACTTCCTGACCACCCTCGACCTATGCAAGGGTTATTGGTAAATCCCCCTCTGCCCTGAGTCCGTCCCCAAGTCTGCCTTCATCACTCCCTTCAGCTTATACCAGTTTAAGGTCATGCCGTTTGGAATGAAGAACGCCCCAGCCACTTTCCAAAGAATGGTAGACCGCCTGTTGGATGGCCTCCAGGACTATGCCTGTGCATACCTGGATGACATCGCCATCTATAGCGAGACCTGGGAGGACCATCTGGTCCACCTAGGCGTCGTCTTAGATCGTCTTGGAGCCTCCGGCCTAACCTTGAAGCCAGATAAGTGTACCATTGGGCGCTCGAAAGTTCAGTACTTAGGCCACCGAGTCGGCTGCGGTAAGCAGCGACCCGAGCCGGCCAAAGTCGAGGCAGTGGTTAACTGGACCACCCCCAGGACCAAAACCCAAGTCCTTGCCTTTCTGGGTACTGCATGCTACTACCGGAGGTTCTTCCTTAATTACAGCACCCTCGCCAAATCCCTGACTGACCTGACCCGTAAACGACTTCCCTGACTGGTCCTGTGGTCCCCCGAGTGTGAAAAAGCCTTCCAGAGTCTTAAGTCTGCCTTAATCTCTGCCCCAGTACTGGCCGCTCCTAACCCAGCCAAACGTTTTTCTGTCCACACAGGTGCCTCCATGTTCGGGTTGGGGGCCATACTAAGCCAGGCGGACGATAAAGGACAGGACCACCCCGTTGCCTACATCAGTCGCAAACTGCTACCCCGAGAAGTAGGCTACGCAGCGGTTGAGAAGGAGTGTCTGGCACTGGTATGGGCTTTGAAGAAGTTGCAGCCCTACCTATATGGGAGACCCTTCACCGTCCTTACTGACCCCAACCCCCTAGTATGGCTCAACCGTGTTTCCAGGGACAACGGGAGACTGTTGAGGTGGAGCCTAGCCCTGCAGCCATTTAACTTTGACATCCAGAACCGACCGGGAAAGAGCAATGGGAATGCTGACGGACTTTCCTGGTGGACTGAAGTGGCATAAACTCCTCGGACATCCCCAGGCCGACCCGTATGTGGATCTAGCCGGGTCTGCCGAACTGGAGGGGGGGAGTTGTCACGGATACTGGGCTGCACCCTTGCCCCCCCCTATAGACTTCACCCCAGCTGTTTCTCAGTGGTTTTGGGCTCCTCAGAGCAACCACAATCTCTGGAAGCTTTTGTTTGGTGTATGACCAGGAAAACCCTCCTAGGCTGGCCGGGCTTCTGGAACTCCCGGTCGGCCACAGGACACCAGCTAACTTTACCCCTGGTCGCTCCAGCAGCCCTTTGACCAAATGCTCTGTTCTTTTGGGGATTGGTAGCCCCTAGGGAGGACAAGAGCTGTGGCAATTATCAGAGGGGAGCTCCTTTAGGAACTGGGGTTTTGGACACCCCTAACACTATAACTTCAACAGACTGTAAGTCCGGTCCCCAGTAATGAATCATGCTGATTTTTGGACTGTGGCATCTGGGGACCGAGAGCTTTAAAATGACACCCTGGAAGTGTCGCCGCCACCGGGATCACCCGAAACCGCCACCCCTAAGTATTGGGATTATGTGAGACTGTGGCTCCTATGGAGGTGCCGGGCTGTCTGGAGGGTGGGAATGGCGGGAAAATTGTGGTATTGTCCTTTGTGTTATCAAGATGAGATGTGTGTATAAAAGGAGTGTGTGTTCTCAATAAAATCAGTTCTTGTTCACCTGAAGGCTAGTCTGTCTAGTTATTTGGGTGAGCTCCAGCTAAAATCACTTTCCTGGGCTACATAGCCACTTGTTTCAGGCAGAGGAAGGACCCGGTCGACGGCGCTACCCAGTCGGGGTAGCGGGGAAGTACGTCACAGGAGTGATACTTAACAGCTTTGCTGCGGTGCTCTTTGCCTCCTCCTGCTGGCCAGGAGTGATATTCCCAACAGTAATTGATGATCCCGTGGACTCACCATATTTTAGGAAAAAAAACAGTGTTAAAGTCGCATCAATGTTGCAATGTAACATGAGCGTTGTGGATGCGTCAATAGAGATGCTTGTATTAGCCCCCTGTGTACAGATCATCTGCTGATTTAGGGCACGATATGGTTGAGGTGACACACATTTAAAGAGCAGAAGGTGCATTATTGGAATGAAAACAAGGAGCGCACTAGCAAGGTGCAATTCGATGATGCGTTATCCTTATGTCATAAAAATGCGGCACAGCGTGCAAGCTTGTGTGTGTGTATAAAGTGTGGGGCAAAAACTCTAACCAAGCTTATAGTTTGAAAATCTTAGTGCAGCAATAAAAGAAAAATAAGGGGAAAAGTAAATACCTGTCCCTGGGACATTATATATATACACACACACATATAAATATTATACATAGCTAAACTTTTAAAAGTCCATAGCTTTGAGGGTCCACATAATAAAAATGTAAAATATATTTACCATAGACACTCGTCAACTAATAGCAGACAGCCAAACCAGTACTGAAACTTATCAGTAGAGGTAATGGAATAGGAGTATAATGCTAATCTGTAAAGGGAGGCAGAAGATGAATCCCTGCAACCAAATTTACAGAGAGCTCATGAAAAGATTTCCCTTGAGGGGAAAACATGGTGTCAATACTCACTTCACATCCCTCTGACAAGCACTGTACCCTAAGGGGAGCCGGGCATAAATATGTTGTGAAGAACCTTTCACAGAAGAAATCAAGCACATCATCATGCTTCAACCACCTCCAACTGAGGCAAAGTTAAAAACGGATATATGTGTGATGTGGGGGGGGGAGGTTTATAGGCTTCTGAGAATTGGGAAACTTTGCCTCCTCCTGGTAGGAATGTATATCCCATACGAAACAGTCCATGGACTCTCGCCACCTATATGAAAAAAGGAGGAATTATCAGGTTCAATGTCAGCTGAGGGATCCTCATTCCCAGAGGAAACTTCACCAACTGAAGATACCCCATTAACCTCTGTATCAGGGCACATAGCAGTAGTAGAAAGTAAATTATTTTGAACTGACTTTTTAAGCTTGTTTGAAGGCGGGAGAGCAGCCAATGCCTTAGAGAGAGAAGAGTTAATAAATAACTTCATGGCCCGAGGCACTGTCAGCATCATCCTGTAATGAACAGATAGTAGGTACATTAGTACCCAAAGAAACATTAGATTTGGTCAGCATACATTAACAAATCTAAACATGAGTCGCATAAATGAGCTGAATAAGGCACTTCAGTTGTTTTACAATAAGTACACTTAATAATGGTAGGAAGGTGTTTCTAGGGTAATTTTAGGGACAGATTTGTGCTGCTTTATTATATAATATAGCAAAGCAATGCAATAAGCATTAAATAACCCTTTAAGAAAGCTCTTGAGAAAAGAAAACCTATACCCCCAACTAAGCAGCTTTACAGAGACATTAAATGCATGTTCAGCCTAAGCTAAGCAGTAACTATCAATGCACGCCAAACAAATTACGGTTTAAATGGCAGAAAGCGCACCAAAAAAACAGACACATGCATAAACGGGAACATGCGCTAACGCGACGTGCAATAACGTGCTGATGTGTGCTAACCCGACAAGCATACTACAACACGCCTACTTGTGCTAACCTAGTGCAGCAACTAACCTGTAACTCTATTGCGATTGTGCGTACAATAAGAGAAAGCCTGTGAAGTATTTCCCATTAGGTCGAAACCATTATATCATAAACCATACCACAAATACATCCCTCTGACAAGCACTGTACTCTGAGGGGAACCAGGCCTCAAACTGAAAATCCCTGTCTCTGAAGAACACATGCACATCTTCATACTTTGACCACCTCCAACAGAGGCCAAGTAAAGAATAAGGTATGGGAGAGAGGTTTTATAGGGGTTTTGGAAACTTAGTGGTGGCAAATTACCATTTGTAACGGATCGTGGACTCTCACCACTTGTATAAAAGAAAGATAACAGAATTTATGTTTACCTGATAAATTACTTTCTCCAACGGTGTGTCCGGTCCACGGCGTCATCCTTACTTGTGGGATATTCTCTTCCCCAACAGGAAATGGCAAAGAGCCCAGCAAAGCTGGTCACATGATCCCTCCTAGGCTCCGCCTACCCCAGTCATTCGACCGACGTTAAGGAGGAATATTTGCATAGGAGAAACCATATGATACCGTGGTGACTGTAGTTAAAGAAAATAAATTATCAGACCTGATTAAAAAACCAGGGCGGGCCGTGGACCGGACACACCGTTGGAGAAAGTAATTTATCAGGTAAACATAAATTCTGTTTTCTCCAACATAGGTGTGTCCGGTCCACGGCGTCATCCTTACTTGTGGGAACCAATACCAAAGCTTTAGGACACGGATGAAGGGAGGGAGCAAATCAGGTCACCTAAATGGAAGGCACCACGGCTTGCAAAACCTTTCTCCCAAAAATAGCCTCTGAAGAAGCAAAAGTATCAAATTTGTAAAATTTGGCAAAAGTGTGCAGTGAAGACCAAGTCGCTGCCCTACATATCTGATCAACAGAAGCCTCGTTCTTGAAGGCCCATGTGGAAGCCACAGCCCTAGTGGAATGAGCTGTGATTCTTTCAGGAGGCTGCCGTCCGGCAGTCACATAAGCCAATCTGATGATGCTTTTAATCCAAAAAGAGAGAGAGGTAGAAGTTGCTTTTTGACCTCTCCTTTTACCAGAATAAACAACAAACAAGGAAGATGTTTGTCTAAAATCCTTTGTAGCATCTAAATAGAATTTTAGAGCGCGAACAACATCCAAATTGTGCAACAAACGTTCCTTCTTCGAAACTGGTTTCGGACACAAAGAAGGTACGACTATCTCCTGGTTAATGTTTTTGTTAGAAACAACTTTTGGAAGAAAACCAGGTTTAGTACGTAAAACCACCTTATCTGCATGGAACACCAGATAAGGAGGAGAACACTGCAGAGCAGATAATTCTGAAACTCTTCTAGCAGAAGAAATTGCAACCAAAAACAAAACTTTCCAAGATAATAACTTAATATCAACGGAATGTAAGGGTTCAAACGGAACCCCCTGAAGAACTGAAAGAACTAAGTTGAGACTCCAAGGAGGAGTCAAAGGTTTGTAAACAGGCTTGATTCTAACCAGAGCCTGAACAAAGGCTTGAACATCTGGCACAGCTGCCAGCTTTTTGTGAAGTAACACAGACAAGGCAGAAATCTGTCCCTTCAAGGAACTTGCAGATAATCCTTTCTCCAATCCTTCTTGAAGAAAGGATAGAATCTTAGGAATCTTTACCTTGTCCCAAGGGAATCCTTTAGATTCACACCAACAGATATATTTTTTCCATATTTTGTGGTAAATTTTTCTAGTTACAGGCTTTCTGGCCTGAACAAGAGTATCAATAACAGAATCTGAGAACCCTCGTTTTGATAAGATCAAGCGTTCAATCTCCAAGCAGTCAGCTGGAGTGAGATCAGATTCGGATGTTCGAACGGACCTTGAACAAGAAGGTCTCGTCTCAAAGGTAGCTTCCATGGTGGAGCCGATGACATATTCACCAGATCTGCATACCAAGTCCTGCGTGGCCACGCAGGAGCTATCAAGATCACCGACGCCCTCTCTTGATTGATCCTGGCTACCAGCCTGGGGATGAGAGGAAACGGCGGGAATACATAAGCTAGTTTGAAGGTCCAAGGTGCTACTAGTGCATCTACTAGAGTCGCCTTGGGATCCCTGGATCTGGACCCGTAGCAAGGAACCTTGAAGTTCTGACGAGAGGCCATCAGATCCATGTCTGGAATGCCCCACAGTTGAGTAATTTGGGCAAAGATTTCCGGATGGAGTTCCCACTCCCCCGGATGTAATGTCTGACGACTCAGAAAATCCGCTTCCCAATTTTCCACTCCTGGGATGTGGATTGCAGATAGGTGGCAGGAGTGAGTCTCCGCCCATTGAATGATTTTGGTCACTTCTTCCATCGCCAGGGAACTCCTTGTTCCCCCCTGATGGTTGATGTACGCAACAGTCGTCATGTTGTCTGATTGAAACCGTATGAACTTGGCCTCAGCTAGCTGAGGCCAAGCCTTGAGAGCATTGAATATCGCTCTCAGTTCCAGAATATTTATCGGTAGAAGAGATTCTTCCCAAGACCAAAGACCCTGAGCTTTCAGGGGTCCCCAGACCGCGCCCCAGCCCATCAGACTGGCGTCGGTCGTGACAATGACCCACTCTGGTCTGCGGAAGGTCATCCCTTGTGACAGGTTGTCCAGGGACAGCCACCAACGGAGTGAGTCTCTGGTCCTCTGATTTACTTGTATCTTCGGAGACAAGTCTGTATAGTCCCCATTCCACTGACTGAGCATGCACAGTTGTAATGGTCTTAGATGAATGCGCGCAAAAGGAACTATGTCCATTGCCGCTACCATCAAACCTATTACTTCCATGCACTGCGCTATGGAAGGAAGAGGAACGGAATGAAGTGTTTGACAAGAGTTTAGAAGTTTTGTTTTTCTGGCCTCTGTCAGAAAAATCCTCATTTCTAAGGAGTCTATTATTGTTCCCAAGAAGGGAACCCTTGTCGACGGAGATAGAGAACTCTTTTCCACGTTCACTTTCCATCCGTGAGATCTGAGAAAGGCCAGGACTATGTCCGTGTGAGCCTTTGCTTGAGGAAGGGACGACGCTTGAATCAGAATGTCGTCCAAGTAAGGAACTACAGCAATGCCCCTTGGTCTTAGTACCGCTAGAAGGGACCCTAGTACCTTTGTGAAAATCCTTGGAGCAGTGGCTAATCCGAAAGGAAGCGCCACGAACTGGTAATGCTTGTCCAGGAATGCGAACCTTAGGAACCGATGATGTTCCTTGTGGATAGGAATATGTAGATACGCATCCTTTAAATCCACCGTGGTCATGAATTGACCTTCCTGGATGGAAGGAAGAATTGTTCGAATGGTTTCCATTTTGAACGATGGAACCTTGAGAAACTTGTTTAAGATCTTGAGATCTAAGATTGGTCTGAACGTTCCCTCTTTTTTGGGAACTATGAACAGATTGGAGTAGAACCCCATCCCTTGTTCTCCTAATGGAACAGGATGAATCACTCCCATTTTTAACAGGTCTTCTACACAATGTAAGAATGCCTGTCTCTTTATATGGTCTGAAGACAATTGAGACCTGTGGAACTTCCCCCTTGGGGGAAGCCCCTTGAATTCCAGAAGATAACCTTGGGAGACTATTTCTAGTGCCCAAGGATCCAGAACATCTCTTGCCCAAGCCTGAGCAAAGAGAGAGAGTCTGCCCCCCACCAGATCCGGTCCCGGATCGGGGGCCAACATTTCATGCTGTCTTGGTAGCAGTGGCAGGTTTCTTGGCCTGCTTTCCCTTGTTCCAGCCTTGCATTGGTCTCCAGGCTGGCTTGGCTTGAGAAGTATTACCCTCTTGCTTAGAGGACGTAGCACTTGGGGCTGGTCCGTTTCTACGAAAGGGACGAAAATTAGGTTTATTTTTGGCCTTGAAAGACCTATCCTGAGGAAGGGCGTGGCCCTTACCCCCAGTGATATCAGAGATAATCTCTTTCAAGTCAGGGCCAAACAGCGTTTTCCCCTTGAAAGGAATGTTAAGTAGTTTGTTCTTGGAAGACGCATCCGCTGACCAAGATTTCAACCAAAGCGCTCTGCGCGCCACAATAGCAAACCCAGAATTTTTCGCCGCTAACCTAGCCAATTGCAAAGTGGCGTCTAGGGTGAAAGAATTGGCCAATTTGAGAGCACGGATTCTGTCCATAATCTCCTCATAAGGAGGAGAATCACTATCGATCGCCTTTACTAGCTCATCGAACCAGAAACACGCGGCTGTAGTGACAGGGACAATGCATGAAATTGGTTGTAGAAGGTAACCTTGCTGAACAAACATCTTTTTAAGCAAACCTTCTAATTTTTTATCCATAGGATCTTTGAAAGCACAACTATCTTCTATGGGTATAGTGGTGCGTTTGTTTAAAGTAGAAACCGCTCCCTCGACCTTGGGGACTGTCTGCCATAAGTCCTTTCTGGGGTCGACCATAGGAAACAATTTTTTAAATATGGGGGGAGGGACGAAAGGTATACCGGGCCTTTCCCATTCTTTATTTACAATGTCCGCCACCCGCTTGGGTATAGGAAAAGCTTCTGGGAGCCCCGGGACCTCTAGGAACTTGTCCATTTTACATAGTTTCTCTGGGATGATCAAATTCTCACAATCATCCAGAGTGGATAATACCTCCTTAAGCAGAGCGCGGAGATGTTCCAACTTAAATTTAAATGTAATCACATCGGGTTCAGCTTGTTGAGAAATTTTCCCTGAATCTGAAATTTCTCCCTCAGACAAAACCTCCCTGGCCCCCTCAGACTGGTGTAGGGGCATTTCAGAACCATTATCATCAGCGTCCCCATGCTCTTCAGTATCTAAAACAGAGCAGTCGCGCTTGCGCTGATAAGTGGGCATTTTGGCTAAAATGTTTTTGATAGAATTATCCATTACAGCCGTTAATTGTTGCATAGTAAGGAGTATTGGCGCGCTAGATGTACTAGGGGCCTCCTGAGTGGGCAAGACTGGTGTAGACGAAGGAGGGAATGATGCAGTACCATGCTTACTCCCCTCACTTGAGGAATCATCTTGGGCATCATTTTCAGTGTCACATAAATCACATCTATTTAAATGAGAAGGGACCTTGGCTTCCCCACATTCAGAACACAGTCTATCTGGTAGTTCAGACATGTTAAACAGGCATAAACTTGATAACAAAGTACAAAAAACGTTTTAAAATAAAACCGTTACTGTCACTTTAAATTTTAAACTGAACACACTTTATTACTGCAATTGCGAAAAAGTATGAAGGAATTGTTCAAAATTCACCAAAATTTCACCACAGTGTCTTAAAGCCTTAAAAGTATTGCACACCAAATTTGGAAGCTTTAACCCTTAAAATAACGGAACCGGAGCCGTTTTTATCTTTAACCCCTTTACAGTCCCTGGTATCTGCTTTGCTGAGACCCAACCAAGCCCAAAGGGGAATACGATACCAAATGACGCCTTCAGAAAGTCTTTTCTATGTATCAGAGCTCCTCACACATGCGACTGCATGTCATGCTTCTCAAAAACAAATGCGCAATACCGGCGCGAAAATGAGGCTCTGCCTATGATTAGGGAAAGCCCCTAGAGAATAAGGTGTCTAAAACAGTGCCTGCCGATATTATTTTACAAAAATACCCAGATTAAACGATTCCTCAAGGCTAAATATGTGTATATATGAATCGATTTAGCCCAGAAAATGTCTACAGTCTTAATAAGCCCTTGTGAAGCCCTTATTTACTGTCTGAATAAAAATGGCTTACCGGATCCCATAGGGAAAATGACAGCTTCCAGCATTACATCGTCTTGTTAGAATGTGTCATACCTCAAGCAGCAAAAGACTGCTCACTGTTCCCCCAACTGAAGTTAATTCCTCTCAACAGTCCTGTGTGGAACAGCCAAGGATTTTAGTAACGGTTGCTAAAATCATTTTCCTCTTACAAACAGAAATCTTCATCTCTTTTCTGTTTCAGAGTAAATAGTACATACCAGCACTATTTTAAAATAACAAACTCTTGATTGAATAAAAAAACTACAGTTAAACACTAAAAAACTCTAAGCCATCTCCGTGGAGATGTTGCCTGTACAACGGCAAAGAGAATGACTGGGGTAGGCGGAGCCTAGGAGGGATCATGTGACCAGCTTTGCTGGGCTCTTTGCCATTTCCTGTTGGGGAAGAGAATATCCCACAAGTAAGGATGACGCCGTGGACCGGACACACCTATGTTGGAGAAATATAGATTAACTTTTTTTTGGGGAAAGAAGGATAAAACTAGTAATGTCATAGGACTACATTTTACATCACAATGTAGCAATTCAAAAGTAGTGTTTTCAGATATAGAATTAGAGATATCCTCTAAAACATTAGCAACAAAAAAACATGTTTTAAAGAGGCTGATAAACAAGCCTACAGAATTTTTAGAACCCTAACCCGAACACAAGAACATAACCCCCACTACCCCAGATATCATCACGAAAACCAGATGACACAATGAACCCCCCCGAGAAGCTCACCTAAAGCCTCATTCAAACACAATTAACGCTCACTCTTAGAGCACAATGACCTAATCAAGGAACATACAAACTTTTTCAAAATGACCCTCACCCTCCTTCCCCCTTGCCAAGCTGTGGAACTCCCCCTCTCACTCCCATCCCCCAATTTAGAACCTAAGTATTAATTTACTGTTTTTATTGTTATGTATCAACATTTGTTTGTGACCTTTCTACGTTGTTACTATGGAACGGGGTACAACCCGCAATGTTTCAACTGGTTGTACAACTTATTGCACAAAATTAATAAAAATATTGGTTTAAAAAAAAAAAAAAAAAAAAAAAAGAGAATTTATGTTTACCTGATAAATTTCTTTCTCCTACGGTGTATCCGGTCCACGGCTTCATCCTTACTTGTGGGATATTCTCAATCTCTACAGGAAGTGGCAAAGAGAGCACACAGCAGAGCTGTCCATATAGCTCCCCTCAGGCTCCGCCCCCCCAGTCATTCGACCGACGGTTAGGAGAAAAAGGAGAACCATAGGGTGCAGTGGTGACTGTAGTTTTAGAAAAATAAATTTAAGCCTGACTAAAATGCCAGGGTGGGCCGTGGACCGGATACACCGTAGGAGAAATAAATTTATCAGGTAAACATAAATTCTGTTTTCTCCTACATTGGTGTATCCGGTCCACGGCTTCATCCTTACTTGTGGGAACCAATACCAAAGCTTTAGGACACGGATGAAGGGAGGGAACAAGTCAGGTAACCTAAACAGAAGGCACCACTGCTTGTAAAACCTTTCTCCCAAAAATAGCCTCCAAAGAAGCAAAAGTATCGAATTTGTAAAATTTGGCAAATGTATGCAGAGAAGACCAAGTCGCTGCCTTACAGATCTGTTCAACAGAAGCCTCATTCTTGAAAGCCCATGTGGAAGCCACAGCTCTAGTAGAGTGAGCTGTAATTCGTTCAGGGGGCTGCCTTCCAGCAGTCTCATAAGCCAACCGGATGATGCTTTTCAGCCAGAAGGACAGAGAGGTCGCAGTCGCCTTTTAACCTCTCCTCTTGCCAGAATAGACGACAAACAAGGACGATGTTTGTCTGAAGTCTTTAGTTGCTTTTAGATAGAACTTTAAAGCACGAACCATATCAACATTGTGCAACAGACGTTCCTTGTTAGAAACTGGGTAAGGACACAGAGAAGGAACAACTATCTCCTGGTTAATATTCTTATTGGAAACCACTTTTGGAAGAAAACCAGGTTTGGTACGTCAAACAACCTTATATGCATGGAACACCAGGTAAGGTGAATTACACTGCAAAGCAGACAATTCAGAAACTCTTCTAGCAGAAGAGTTACCTATCAAAAACAAAACTTTCCAAGATAGTAACTTGATATCTATGGAATGTAGAGGTTCAAACGGAACCCCTTGAAGAACTGAAAGAACTAAATTTAGACTCCATGGAGGAGCCACAGGCCTATAGACAGGCTTGATTCTGACTAAAGCCTGTACAAACGCCTGAACATCTGGCATTGCTGCCAGACGCTTGTGTAACAAAACAGAGAGCTGAAATCTGTCCTTTTAAGGAACTAGCTGACAAACCTTTCTCCAATCCTTCTTGGAGAAAGGCTAGAATCCTTGGAATCCTAATCTTACTCCATGAGTAACCTTTGGATTCACACCAACAAAGATATTTCCTCCATATCTTATGGTAAATTTTCCTGGTGACAGGCTTTCTAGCCTGGATCAGAGTATCTATAACCGATTCCGAAAACCCACGCTTAGCTAGAATCAAGCGTTCAATCTCCAAGCAGTCAGTTGCAGAGAAACTAGGTTTGGATGTTCGAATGGACCTTGAATTAGAAGGTCCTGCCTCAAAGGTAGCTTCCATGGTGGAACCGATGACATATTCACCAGGTCTGCATACCAAGTCCTGCGTGGCCACGCAGGGGCTATCAGAATTACCGAAGCCTTCTCCTGTTTGAGCCTGGCTACTAGCCGGGGGAGAAGGGGAAACGGTGGAAAGACATAAGTTAGATTGAACGACCAAGGCGCTACTAAGGCATCTACCAATGTCGCCTTGGGATCCCTGGACCTGGACCCGTAACGTGGAACTTTGGAGTTCTGACGTGACGCCATCAGATCCAGAATGTCCCATAGTTGGGTTAACTGGGCAAAAACCTCCGGGTGAAGTTCCCACTCCCCCGGATGGAAAGTCTGACGACTCAGGTAATCCGCTTCCCAGTTGTCAACTCCTGGGATGTGAATTGCTAATAGATGGCAAGAGTGATCCTCTGCCTATTTGATGATTTTGGATACCTCTCTCATCGCCAGGGAACTCTTTGTTCCCCCCTGATGATTGATGTACGCCACAGTCGTCATGTTGTCCGACTGAAATCTGATGAATTTAGCCTCCGCTAGTTGAGGCCATGCCTGGAGCGCATTGAATATCGCTCTCAATTCCAAAATGTTTATCGGGAGAATAGATTCTTCCCGAGACCATAGACCCTGAGCCTTCAGGGGCTCCCAGACCGCGCCCCAGCCTAGGAGGCTGGCGTCGGTCGTGACAATGATCCACGCCCGTCTGCGGAAACTCATTCCCTGAGACAGGTGATCCAGAGACAACCACCAGAGGATTGAGTCTCTGGTTTTCTGGTCCATTTGAATCTGGGGAGACAAATCTGCATAATCCCCATTCCACTGTTTGAGCATGCACAGTTGCAATGGACTTAAAGGGACAGTTTACTCAAAAATTTTCTCCCCTTTAATTTGTTCCCAATGATCCACTTTACCTGCTGGAGTGTATTAAATTGTTTACAAGTAGCTCCTTTACCCTTATATTGGCATTTGAAATTGTTAATTTAGCAAGTAGTATCCCCACCTATTCTGAAAGTTTGTGGCCGCGCGTACCAGCTATAGATAAGCTTTGTAAACACAGCCAGCAGTATAAATTACACTCCCAGTGTGATAAAGCAGAGATAAGGTAATAAAATGTTGATTTTCCATTGTTCTCTCAAAGTATTGGTGATTGTTTTAAGGACAGATATAAGATAAAGAAGCAGGTATATGTGCACAATGTGATACAGTAATAAGATCAGATTATACCTACAAGCTCAACCTATTTTATTAGGCTGTGGCTTCAAAACACAAAATCAGAGCTTTAATATATAGAAATAAACCTTAAAAAGCTAATTTTCATACATTTTTTACTCTGCAGTTGGTAAAAAAAGCAATTGTAAACACATTAAGGGAAAAACTATTTTACAGTATACTGTCCCTTTAAATGAATTCGAGCAAATGGAACCACGTCCATTGCTGCAACCATGAGTCCTATTACCTCCATGCACTGAGCTATGGAGGGTTGAGGAATGGATTGAAGAACTTGACAAGTGTTCAGAAGTTTTAACTTCCTGGCCTCTGTCAGAAAGATCTTCATTTCTACTGAGTCTGTTATTGTTCCCAGGAAGGGAACCCTTGTGAACGGGGACAGAGAACTTTTTTCTATGTTCAACTTCCACCCGTGGGACCTTAGAAAGGCTAGAACAATGTCTGTATGAGCCTTTGCTTTGTGAAAGGACGACGCTTGTATTAGAATGTTGTCTAGGTAAGGTGCTACTGCAATGCCCCTTGGCCTTAGCACCGCTAGAAGAGACCCTAGCACCTTTGTGAAAATTCTAGGAGCAGTGGCCAATCCGAAGGGAAGAGCCACGAACTGGTAATGCTTGTCCAGAAAGGCGAACCTCAGGAATTGATGGTGATCTTTGTGGATAGGAATATGCAGGTACGCATCCTTTCGGTCCACGGTAGTCACATATTGACCCTCC
The DNA here is from genome assembly GCF_027579735.1 of Bombina bombina. Taxonomy (NCBI): domain Eukaryota; kingdom Metazoa; phylum Chordata; class Amphibia; order Anura; family Bombinatoridae; genus Bombina; species Bombina bombina. The sequence continues at coordinate 326,179,313 of NC_069499.1, forward strand.
TGGATCATTGGTAAAATTGTCCGAATGGTTTCCATTTTTAATGATGGAACTCTGAGGAATTTGTTTAGGATCTTTAAGTCCAGAATTGGCCTGAAAGTTCCTTCCTTTTTGGGAACTACAAACAGGTTTGAGTAAAATCCCAGTCCTTGTTCTGCTGTTGGAACTGGGTGTATCACTCCCATTTTTAAAAAGGTCTTCTACGCAATGTAAGAATGCCTGTCTCTTTATCTGGTCTAAAGATAAGAGAGACATGTGGAACCTTCCCCTTGGAGGAAGGTCCTTGAATTCTAGAAGATACCCCTGAGAGACAATTTCTAGTGCCCAGGGGTCCGGAACATCTCTCGCCCAGGCCTGAGCAAAGAGAGAAAGTCTGCCCCCTACTAGATCCGGTCCCGGATCGGGGGCTACCCCTTCATGCTGTCTTGGTAGCAGCAGCAGGCTTTTTGGCCTGTTTACCCTTGTTCCAGCCTTGCATTGGTTTCCATGCCGGTTTGGGCTGGGGTGCGTTACCCTCTTGCCTAGTGGCTGTAGAGGTAGAAGCCGGTCCGTTCCTGAAATTGCGAAAGGAACGAAAATTAGACTTGTTTTTAGCTTTGAAAGGTCTATCCTGTGGGAGAGCATGGCCCTTTCCCCCAGTGATATCTGAAATAATTTCTTTCAACTCTGGCCCATATAGGGTCTTACCCTTGAAAGGAATATTAAGCAATTTTGTTTTGGATGACACATCCGCCGACCACGATTTTAGCCAAAGCGCTCTACGCGCTACTATTGCGAAGCCGGAATTTTTCACCGCTAATTTAGCCAACTGCATAGCGGCATCTGTAATGAGAGAATTAGCCAACTTGAGGGCGTGAATTCTATCCATGACTTCATCATAAGAAGTCTCCTTCTGGAGGGAGTTTTCTAATTCCTCAAACCAAAAAGCAGCTGCAGTGGTTACAGGAATAATGCAAGAAATTGGTTGTAGAAGAAAACCTTGTTGAACAAAAATTTTCTTAAGTAAACCTTCTAATTTTTTATCCATCGGATCTTTGAAAGCGCAACTGTCTTCTACTGGTATAGTCGTGCGCTTAGCTAGCGTTGAAACTGCCCCCTCTACCTTAGGGACCACCTGCCATGCGTCCCTTCTAGGGTCAACAATTGGGAACATTTTCTTAAATATAGGAGGGGGAACAAAGGGTACACCTGGCTTCTCCCACTCCTTAGTCACGATATCCGCCACCCTCTTAGGTATCGGAAATGCATCAGTGTGTACTGGGACCTCTAAGAATTTGTCCATTTTACACAATTTTTCTGGGATCACCAAAGGATCACAATCATCAAGTGTAGCTAGGACCTCCTTAAGTAGGGCGCGGAGGTGTTCTAGCTTAAATTTAAATGCTATGGCATCAGGCTCTGCCTGCTGAGAAACTTTCCCTGTGTCAGAAATTTCTCCCTCAGACAGGCCCTCCCTCACCGCCAAGTCAGATTGATGTGAGGGCACTACAGATAAATTATCCTCTGCGTCAGCTTGCTCATTTTCTGTGTTTAAAACGGAGCAATCACGCTTCCTAGGAAAAGCTGGCAGTTTAGATAAAAATGCTGAAAGAGAATTATCCATTACTGCCGCTAACTGTTGCATAGTAATCACAATTGGTGCGCTAGATGTACTGGGCAACGCTTGCGCGGGCATAGCTGGTATTGACACAGAAGGAGAGGATAGCGAGCTATCTTCACTACCTTCAGCTAAAGAATCATCTTGGGCTATATTTTTAAGTGTGATTGTATGGTCCTTAAGCTGCTTGGACGCTATGGCACATTTCACACATAAATTTAATGGGGGAACCACCTTGGACTTTGAGCATACAGAACATAGGCTATCTGAAGGTTCAGACATGTTTGACAGACATAAACAGAACTTCAATGCAATAAAAATTATTTTTGACAAAAACGTTACTGTCTCTTTAAATAATAAAAGTGCACACTTTATTACTGAAACATCAAAAAACCATCAAACATCCGATTTTAATGAAATTTTCACCACAGTGTCTTAATGCTTTGAAAAGATTGCACACAAGTTTTCAGACCAATTAACCCCTTAATGCCCAAACCGGAGCTAATAACAGTTATTAACCGGTTAACACAGTACAGTCCCCTGCCACAGCTTCCACTGTGGCCTTTACCTTCCTTAGGGATTATTTTGGTAGCAAATAAGCCTCTCTGGAGTCCTTTTCTGAGCCTCTGGACTCCCCACGTGAAGCTGCATGAACTGCCTAGTCAAAAAACACTGCGCAATTGAGGCGCGAAAATGAGGCCTCCTCCCTCTTCATTCCAGAGTGGAGGGGCCTTTCTGACTAGATTAGGTGTCTAAGTGCCAGGCGCAAATTAAACCCCAAAAGTGTTTTAAAGTTTGAAAAAACACCTTATTTATAGCCAAAAACATGCTAAAAAGCAATCGATTAAGCCCACAATTAGTGTCAACCAGCATAGAGCCCTTAATATAAGCCATCATTTTATACAGAGTCTAAGAAAAAACAGAATTTATGCTTACCTGATAAATTACTTTCTCCAACGGTGTGTCCAGTCCACGGCGTCATCCTTACATGTGGGATATTCTCTTCCCCAACAACAGGAAATGGCAAAGAGCCCAGCAAAGCTGGTCACATGATCCCTCCTAGGCTCCGCCTACCCCAGTCATTCGACCGACGGACAGGAGGAAATATGCATAGGAGAAACCATATGATACCGTGGTGACTGTAGTTAGAGAAAATAATTCATCAGACCTGATTAAAAAAAAAACCAGGGCGGGCCGTGGACCGGACACACCGTTGGAGAAAGTAATTTATCAGGTAAGCATAAATTCTGTTTTCTCCAACATAGGTGTGTCCGGTCCACAGCGTCATCCTTACATGTGGGAACCAATACCAAAGCTTTAGGACACGGATGAAGGGAGGGAGCAAATCAGGTCACCTAAACGGAAGGCACCACAGCTTGCAAAACCTTTCTCCCAAAAATAGCCTCCGAAGAAGCAAAAGTATCAAATTTGTAAAATTTGGCAAAAGTGTGCAGAGAAGACCAAGTCGCTGCCCTACATATCTGGTCAACAGAAGCCTCGTTCTTGAAGGCCCATGTGGAAGCCACAGCCCTAGTGGAGTGAGCCGTGATTCTTTCAGGAGGCTGCCGTCCGGCAGTCTCATAAGCCAATCGGATAATGCTTTTAAGCCAAAAAGAAAGAGAGGTAGAAGTTGCTTTTTGACCTCTCCTTTTACCAGAATAAACAACAAACAAAGAAGATGTTTGTCTGAAATCTTTAGTAGCCTCTAAATAGAATTTTAGAGCACGGACTACGTCCAAATTGTGTAACAAATGTTCCTTCTTTGAAACTGGATTCGGACACAAAGAAGGTACAACTATCTCCTGGTTAATATTTTTGTTGGAAACAACTTTCGGAAGAAAACCAGGCTTAGTACGCAAAACCACCTTATCTGCATGGAACACCAGATAGGGCGGAGAACACTGCAGAGCAGATAACTCTGAAACTCTTCTAGCAGAAGAAATTGCAACCAAAAACAAAACTTTCCAAGATAATAACTTGATATCTACGGAATGTAAGGTTCAAACGGAACCCCTTGAAGAACTGAAAGAACTAGATTTAGACTCCAGGGAGGAGTCAAAGGTCTGTAAACAGGCTTGATTCTAACCAGAGCCTGAACAAATGCTTGAACATCTGGCACAGCTGCCAGCCGTTTGTGAAGTAAAACAGATAAAGCAGAGATCTGTCCGTTCAGAGAACTTGCAGATAATCCTTTCTCCAAACCTTCTTGTAGAAAGGATAGAATCTTAGGAATTTTTATCTTGTTCCAGGGGAATAATTTAGATTCACACCAACAGATATATTTTTTCCATATTTTATGGTAAATTTTTCTAGTTACAGGCTTTCTAGCCTGAATCATAGTATCTATTACAGAATCTGAAAACCCACGCTTTGATAAAATCAAGCGTTCAATCTCCAAGCCGTCAGTTGGAGGGAGACCAGATTCGGATGTTCGAATGGGCCTTGAACAAGAAGGTCCTGTCTCAAAGGTAGCTTCCATGGTGGAGCAGATGACATATTCACCAGGTCTGCATACCAAGTCCTGCGTGGCCACGCAGGAGCTATCAAGATCACCGAAGCCCTCTCCTGATTGATCCTGGCTACCAGCCTGGGAATGAGAGGAAATGGTGGGAATACATAAGCTAGGTTGAAGGTCCAAGGCGCTACTAGTGCATCCACTAGAGTCGCCTTGGGATCCCTGGATCTGGACCCGTAGCAAGGAACCTTGAAGTTCTGACGAGACGCCATCAGATCCATGTCTGGAATGCCCCATAATTGAGTTATTTGGGCAAAGATTTCCGGATGGAGTTCCCACTCCCCCGGATGGAAAGTCTGACGACTCAGAAAATCCGCTTCCCAATTTTCCACTCCTGGGATGTGGATTGCAGACAAGTGGCAGGAGTGATCCTCCGCCCATTGAATTATTTTGGTCACTTCTTCCATCGCCAGGGAACTCCTTGTTCCCCCCTGATGATTGATATATGCAACAGTCGTCATGTTGTCCGATTGAAACCGTATGAATTTGGCCTTTGCTAGTTGAGGCCAAGCTTTGAGAGCATTGAATATCGCTCTCAGTTCCAGAATGTTTATCGGGAGAAGAGATTCTTCCCGAGACCATAGGCCCTGAGCTTTCAGGGGTTCCCAGACCGCGCCCCAGCCCACCAGACTGGCGTCGGTCGTGACAATGACCCACTCTGGTCTGCGGAAGCTCATTCCCTGTGACAGATTGTCCAGGGTTAGCCACCAACGGAGTGAATCTCTGGTCTTTTGATCTACTTGAATCGTCGGAGACAAGTCTGTATAATCCCCATTCCACTGTCTGAGCATGCACAGTTGTAATGGTCTTAGATGAATTCGTGCAAAAGGAACTATGTCCATTGCTGCAACCATCAATCCTATTACTTCCATGCACTGCGCTATGGAAGGACGAAGAACGGAATGAAGAACTTGACAAGAGCTTAGAAGTTTTGATTTTCTGACCTCTGTCAGAAAAATCCTCATTTCTAAGGAATCTATTATTGTTCCCAAGAAGGGAACCCTTGTTGACGGGGACAGAGAACTTTTTTCTTTGTTCACCTTCCATCCGTGAGAACTGAGAAAGGCTAGGACGATGTCCGTATGAGCCTTTGCTTTTGACAGAGACGACGCTTGAATCAGGATGTCGTCCAAGTAAGGTACTACTGCAATGCCCCTTGGTCTTAGAACCGCTAGAAGGGACCCTAGTACCTTTGTGAAAATTCTCGGAGCAGTGGCTAATCCGAATGGAAGTGCCACAAACTGGTAATGCTTGTCCAGAAAAGCGAACCTTAGGAACTGATGATGTTCCTTGTGGATAGGAATATGTAGGTACGCATCCTTTAAATCCACCGTGGTCATAAATTGACCTTCCTGGATGGTGGGAAGGATCGTTCGAATGGTTTCCATTTTGAACGATGGAACCCTGAGAAATTTGTTTAGGATCTTGAGATCTAAAATTGGTCTGAATGTTCCCTCTTTTTTGGGAACTATGAACAGGTTGGAGTAAAACCCCATCCCTTGTTCTCCTATTGGAACTGGATGAATTACTCCCATCTTTAACAGGTCTTCTACACAATGTAAGAATGCCTGTCTTTTTATTTGGTTTGAAGATAATTGAGACCTGTGGAACCTTCCCCTTGGGGGTAGATCCTTGAATTCCAGGAGATAACCTTGAGAAACTATTTCTAGTGCCCAAGGATCCTGAACATCTCTTGCCCAAGCCTGAGCGAAGAGAGAAAGTCTGCCCCCCACCAGATCCGGTCCCGGATCGGGGGCCATCCCTTCATGCTGTTTTGGTAGCAGTGGCAGGCTTCTTGGCCTGTTTACCCTTGTTCCAGCCTTGCATCGGTCTCCAGGCTGGTTTGGGTTGTGAAGTATTACCCTCTTGCTTAGAGGATGTAGAATTAGAGGCTGGTCCGTTTCTGCGAAAGGCTTATTTTTAGCCTTAAAAGACCTATCCTGAGGGAGGGCGTGGCCCTTTCCCCCGGTGATGTCTGAAATAATCTCTTTCAAATCAGGACCAAACAGTGTTTTACCTTTGAAAGGGATGTTAAGCAATTTTGTCTTGGAAGACACATCCGCTGACCAAGACTTTAGCCAAAGCGCTCTGCGCGCCACGATAGCAAACCCTGAATTTTTCGCCGCTAATCTAGCTAATTGCAAAGCGGCATCTAAAATAAAAGAGTTAGCCAATTTAAGTGCTTGAACTCTGTCCATAACCTCCTCATACGAGGATTCTTTATTGAGCGACTTTTCTAGTTCTTCGAACCAGAAACACGCTGCCGTAGTGACAGGAACAATGCATGAAATTGGTTGTAGAAGGTAACCTTGCTGAACAAACATCTTTTTAAGCAAACCCTCTAATTTTTTATCCATAGGATCTTTGAAAGCACAACTATCTTCTATAGGGATAGTAGTGCGTTTGTTTAGAGTAGAAACCGCCCCCTCGACCTTGGGGACTGTCTGCCATAAGTCCTTTCTGGGGTCGACTATAGGAAATAATTTCTTAAATATAGGGGGAGGAACAAAAAGTTATGCCGGGCCTTTCCCACTCCTTATTTACTATGTCCGCCACCCGCTTGGGTATAGGAAAAGCATCGGGGGGCACCGGAACCTCTAGGAACTTGTCCATCTTACATTATTTCTCTGGAATGACCAAATTGTCACAATCATCCAGAGTAGATAATACCTCCTTAAGCAGTGCGCGGAGATGTTCTAATTTAAATTTAAATGTTACAACATCAGGTTCAGCTTGTTGAGAAATTTTTCCTGAATCTGAAATTTCTCCCTCAGACAAAACCTCCCTCCTGGCCCCTTCAGATTGGTGTGAGGGTATGTCAGAACAGTTATCATCAGCGTCCTCTTGCTCTTCAGTGTTTAAAACAGAGCAATCGCGCTTTCTCTGATAAATAGGCATTTTGGATAAAATGTTTGCAATAGAATTATCCATTACGGCCGTTAATTGTTGCATGGTAATAAGTATTGGCGCACTAGATGTACTAGGGGCCTCTTGTGTGGGCAAAACTGGTGTAGACACAGAAGGGGATGATGCAGTATCATGCTTACTCCCCTCATTTGAGGAATCATCTTGGGCAATATCATTATCTGTGGCATCGTTGTCCCTACTTTGTTTGGACACTATGGCACAATTATCACATAAATTTAAATGGGGAGAAACCTTGGTTTTCATACATATAGAACATAGCTTATCTGATGGTACAGACATGTTAAACAGGCTTAAACTTGTCAACAAAGCACAAAAAACGTTTTAAAATAAAACCGTTACTGTCACTTTAAATTTTAAACTGAACACACTTTATTACTGAATATGTGAAAAAGTATGAAGGAATTGTTCAAAATTCACCAAAATTTCACCACAGTGTCTTAAAGCCTTAAAAGTATTGCACACCAAATTTGAAAGCTTTAACCCTTAAAATAACAGAACCGGAGCCGTTTTTACATTTAACCCCTATACAGTCCCAGCTATCAGCTTTGCTGAGACCCAACCAAGCCCAGAGGGGAATACGATACCAAATGACGACTTCTATAAGCTTTTTCAGTGGTTCTTAGCTCCTCACACATGCCTCTGCATGCCTTGCTCTCCAAAAACAACTGCGCATTAGTGGCGCGAAAATGAGGCTCTGCCTATGACTAGAAAAGGCCCCCATCTGAAAAAGGTGTCTAATACAGTGCCTGCCGTTTTTTAAAACAATCCCCAAGATTATAATAATTATTAAGAGTTATAATCTGCAAAATATGCTTAGCAAAGTAATCGTTTTAGCCCAGAAAAATGTCTACCAGTTTTTTAAGCCCTTATGAAGCCCTTTATTCTTTTACTTAATCTAAGAAAATGGCTTACCGGTCCCCATAGGGGAAATGACAGCCTTCCAGCATTACATAGTCTTGTTAGAAATGTGGCCAGTCATACCTCAAGCAGAAAAGTCTGCCAACTGTTTCCCCCAACTGAAGTTACTTCATCTCAACAGTCCTGTGTGGAAACAGCAATCGATTTTAGTAGCGTTTGCTAAAATCATCTTCCTCTTACAAACAGAAATCTTCATCTCTTTTCTGTTTCAGAGTAAATAGTACATACCAGCACTATTTTAAAATAACAAACACTTGATTGAAGGATAAAAACTACATTTAAACACCAAAAAACTCTTAACCATCTCCGTGGAGATGTTGCCTGTGCAACGGCAAAGAGAATGACTGGGGTAGGCGGAGCCTAGGAGGGATCATGTGACCAGCTTTGCTGGGCTCTTTGCCATTTCCTGTTGTTGGGGAAGAGAATATCCCACATGTAAGGATGACGCCGTGGACCGGACACACCTATGTTGGAGAAATGGCTTACCTATCCCAAAGGGGATTGCTGACAGTCTTCTAGCATTACATTGTCTTGTTAGAAAAATGACTGATCATACCTGAAGCAGTTAAGCCTGCAAACTGTTCCCCCCAACTGATGTTCTCTGGTTTCAACAGTCCTGCGTGGGAACAGCCATGGATTTTAGTTACTGGTGCTAAAATCATATTCCTCTGAGCAGAAATCTTCATCACTTTCTGCTGCAGAGTAAATAGTACAAGCCGGCACTATTTTAAAATAACAAACTCTTGATAGAAGAAATAAAAACTACAACTAACACCACATACTCTTTACCACCCCCGTGGAGATGCTACTAGTTAGAGCGGCAAAGAGAATGACTGGTGGGGCGGAGCCTGAGGGGAGCTATATGGACAGCTCTGCTATGTGCTCTCTTTGCCACTTCCTGTAGGGATTGAGAATATCCCACAAGTAAGGATGAAGCCGTGGACCGGATACACCAATGTAGGAGAAAAAAAAAAAAAAGTACAGTGCCAATATTGGTATTTTTTCAGAGCCTAGTGTTGGATGAAAATCATCAATAAAGGACATTTGAAAAAGGAGTTACTTTTTATTTTATCTTTTAAAGAACTTGTTACATTTTAGTTTGTAGTAGAGAGACATCTCTTGATTCATTCTTGATTGATGATATTTTTATTATTCTTTATATGAAAAAATGTATTTATTTTTCAAAATACAGTTTACAACCAGTTTAAGATGTGCACATGGGCATGTACATGTACTTCATTGTTGCAAATTTCTCATTTTCTGGAAACAGAGCGACCACTTATGAAATCTTAAATAAATCTTAAAATTCTCCAGATAAAGAGCTTATCTTAAGCGGCTTTACTATGGTAGTTAAATAGTTCTGGTAATTTCTCATGCATTTTGAAAGCAATATAATTAAAGCTTTAAAATAAAAAAAACTGAAAAGAACTATAATATGACTTACGCAGAAATTAGTCCTGTGGATCTGCCTCTCAAATCTCTATACTCCTGCCAAGACTCCATGTTGGCTCTTTGTGGAGCTTCTCTTTCCATCCGAAGAACCTGTGCAATCATGTCTCGGTCAGCAATGGACACCACAAACTGAGGCCCGAAATGAGATTTGAATATTCGTCCATATTCACGTGTATGTTTTTGCTAAAATAGTAGATAAATATTAAAAAAAAAAAAAAAAAAACATTAAATCAAAAAAGGTATAAAAATTTAAAACAAAAATTAACATTTATACTTTAGAGATAATATTTTTAAATGATCAAAGTAGTCTTACATACATTTTATTGGGGGGTTTTTTGCCAGCTTGCAATGGTTATAAAGCTACCAGACTTAACAATTATTCCCCTTCTACAATATAACACTACCCCTTCTACCAGTGTTACTTCATGTGTAGCCAATCTCAGGCTTATTTGCCACAAACATGACTCTGGGAGATTTCAAGGAAATAACACACAATGCACAAATGTAAAGGCTTTCAGGGGACATTACTGTAGCCCTTAGACACCTTAAGCATGTTCCATGCAGTTCTATAAGTGCTCGACTTAAACATCTTTAGGACGGCATGGGACGTCCTACCTTTTTTGGCAACCTGCTCCTTCCTGGTTTTAGGCAATGGAAAATCCAAATGGAAGTTGTGCCTAGCATTGTCACGTGATCACATCGACAATTGTGCAATTTTGTTTTTCCAATAAATGTTTACATTAGAACTTTGTTCTGATCTTTAACACTTGCCCCCGTCCTGAACTGATGAAGACATTATTATCATCATTTATTTGTATAGTGCTCAGGGCCGGCTCAACCATGGGACCAAGTGGGTCCAATGGCCCAGGCAGCACTCGACAGGGGGCGTCACTTCTGTGAGATCCAGACGGACCGCTCCTACACTCTGTATCCTCTTAAGGAGGAAGCACTCGCAACTTGACACAGCAGGCGGCAGCAGCATGACAGCGGCTCCAGGCATCATCACGCTATACCATTCCTCCAAGCATCCTAATTCAATTCCCAGACACTTTGCAGTCACTGTCTGTCTATAACATCTACACTCCTACAGCACTGTGAAGTTAAAAAGCAGTGGTTCTGGCAGGGATTATTAGGCATAGAGCACAGCTAACTGTATCGTTGTAAATCAGCCTGATATTATAGGGGTTAAAATAGAGCCGGTGGTGTTTGACCCCCACCCTCCATTGTCAGAAGCATTACTTGTCTGCAATGCAGAAAGAGCGCAATGAAACAAAAACAGTTTATTTCCTTGTCTGGGGAGCCTGATAGCTATGTGCACGTAGAACTCTGACTGAGGGGGCAAGGTGTCCCTGAGAGGTTGCTGCAGTGCACTAACACTTGGTCTGGAGCAGGTCACTAATTACTTAAAACTGTGTAGCTGAGATTCTTCTCTCCCTGCTATGCTGCACAACTTGATTTATGTGCGATCATCTGTTGCAGAGGGAAGAGTACCGGTGTGTGCGGTGTGTGAAGGGTAAGCCTGCTTCTATGTATGTTTTCACAGCCTGTCAGAAAGTAAAATATGCTCTTTCTAGCGCCTCTGGACCTTACACTGACTGTGTCAGGGGGTCAGATGTACACAGGTTGGGCTGTATTTGACACTTTACCCTAGAGAGGGGGCACATTAAGTTCCAGAGGTCAAACAGTCCATCTGCTTTAGCTTTTATTATAACTCTCTTGCCCTGTCACAGATGTGGATCTAACACACTGTAGTAATTATTGTGCCATAAACTGCATAGCAGTCAAATAAAGGCTCTGCAGTTGTTTTTTTATTTTTGCTTTTAGCAACATAATTTACTATGTATATATATTTTCTTTGAACTGCTGTTTTTTGTAATTAAGTATGTGTGAAAATGTGTTTCTTAAAGTGTGTGTAAGTGACTGTGTGTTTCTTAAAGTCTGTGTAAGTGACTGTGTGTTTCTTAAAGTGTCTCTCTCTCTCTGTCCCCTTCTTTTTCCCTCCCCCCCTCTCTTCTTATGAGCGTGTGTGTGTGTGTATGGTGTCCTGTGCATGCATATGAGTATGTATATGAGTGTATGTGTGGTGTCGGTGCATATGAGTGTGTGTATGTGTGGTGTACATGCTTATGAGCGTATGTATGTGTGGTGTGCATGCATATGCATGTTTATATGTGTGGTGTCACAGGGGGCGGGGGCGCGGTGGGGGGGGGGGCGTAATTTTGATCTCGGACCCAGGCAGCACAATGTCTTGAGCCCTGATAGTGCTGCAAACTTACGTATCACTGGGTACAGAAATAGGGGTATACAATGAAAGATATGTGATAAAATACAAAAACATAACAGACTAAACAAAACCTAGTACAGGATGAGGAGGGCCCTGCTCTGAAGAAGAGCTTACATTCTATAGGTTGAGGGTGCAGAGACATAAGGTTGGTGTAGCTTGTCACGTTGATTGTAGTTGCAGAAGCAAGACAAGGCAGGCCAAAAAAAATTTGGGGTAATAAAAAGAAAAAAAAAGCAGGTTGCACTCGTATAAAAGGGATACTAAACCCAAATTTTTTCTTTCATGATTCAGATAGAGGATGCAATTTTAAACAACTTTTTAATGTACTCCTATTATCAATTTTTCTTCATTCTCTTGCTATCTTTATTTGAAAAAGCAGGAATCTAAGCTAAGGAGTCGGCCCATTTTTGGTTCAGAACCTGGGTAGCGCTTGCTGATTGGTGGCTACATTTAGCCACCAATCAACAAGCGCTATCCATGGTGCTGAACTAAAAATAGGAGTAAAATTAGAAAGTTGCTTAAAATGTCATGCTCTATCGGAATCATGAAAGAAAAAAATTTGGTTTGGTATCCTGTTAAGAGTTGAAACTTTTTGCTTTTGCGCTAACCTGACAACCGCAAAAAGACAACATTTTAAATATTGCGTGCACGTTTATGTATTCCCGATCGCATATTCTCATTTTAGCTAATTATACATGAAAATATTAATATTTCACATTCCAATGTACTGCACATAGCAGAATATGTTCTATTTATTCATAAATACATATTTCTACATATATCTGATGGTATTTTGGTACAATATATATTGATACCTCACAAAAATATTACTTTTGAAGTGGGCGACAGGAGCGTGCGGTATTAGAATGGCACGACTAGATTAAAAAGTAAAAGTGCATCTTAATTAGAAGTGATCAATTAAAGACCATCTAAAATATCACTAACATTAAGGATCTGAATATTAAAAGTGAAAAGTTTACCATTTTAATATGTGTCCAATGATCAATTTTACCTGCTGGAGTGTTTTAAACCGTTAATAAATAGCTTCTTTAAATTTATTTTGTCAATTGCAGTAACTTTCTTCATCTGATGAGTCAGTGACCTATACTGAAAATCTCAATACTTAAAAGGGACATTAAAGTCAACTTAAATCAATTGAAAAAATAGAGCATACAAATTTAAACAACTTTTCAGTTTACTCCTATCAATTTTGCTTCACTCTTGGTATCCTTTGTTAAATGTACATTAAACCAAAAAAAAAAAAAAATATTTTTCAATTTCAGAGCATACGATTTTAAACAAAACAACTTTCCAATTTACTTCTATTATCAAAATGTGCTTGATTCTCTTTGTATCCTTTGAGAAAGGAGCAGAAATGCACTACTGGGAGTTAGCTGAACACTTGGATGAGCCAATGACAAGATGAATATATGTGCAGCCACCAATCAGCGGCTAGCTGCCTTTGAGCCTACCTAGGATACCAAGAGAACAAAGCAAATTAGATAATAGAAGTAAATTGAAAAGTTGTTTAAAACTGAATGCTCTTTCTAAATCATAAAAGAAAAAAAATAAGGGTTTCATATCCCTTTAAGAAGAGTAATCATAGGTAAGCTCTTTAGCCATTTTATAGCAGTGTCTACAACAATGATACATATAATTGCAAACACTGCCATACAATGTAAAAAACGCATGCACACTCTTGAGCCCCTATCAACTTACCTAGGTTTATTATGTGACTGAATAGAGTGTGACATTTTAAACAACTTTCAAATTTACTTCAATTATCAATTTTCCTTAGTTCTCTTGGTATCCTTTATTAAAGAGTTATCTTAGATGAGCTCAGGAGTGTGCATGTCTTTAGCCATGTGGCAGCTGCATTTGCATCATTGTCTATTGTAGTGTTATACAATGTAGCAAACACTGCTGCCTAGACTGCTAAAGACATGCTGCTAAGCTACTATAAGCCCATCTAGGTTTAGTCTTCAACAAAGGATGCCAAACGAACAAAGCAAATGTCATACAAAAAGTACATCTTAAAGTTGTTTGAAGGGAAACAAAACTTTTTTTTCCCTCAAACAACTGTCTTATTGACTTCATTCTCTTGGGATCGTTTGCTGCAGCCAACCATCAGCAGCTTCCGAGCTGACCTAGGTATACCGTTCACAAAGGATACAAAGAACAAAACAAATTAAACAGAAATAAATTGGAACATTATTTAAAATTGCACGCTTTTACTGAATCATGAAAGAAAAAAATTTGGGTTTCATATCCATTTAAAACTGCGTACTCTATCAGAATCCAGAATGTTAATTTTGTGCCTTTAACAAAAGATACCAAAAGAAAAGCAAATTCCATGATAGAAGTAAAATTTGAAAGTTGTTCAAAATTCTATACACTTTCCAAATGATGAACATTTGGGGAGTTTAAACACAATTTATCAGCTACCTGCTCCAAATGATGATTTTTCTTTAACAGCTTGATATAGTCAACGCGTTTTTATTTAGGTGATCACAGCCTAAAATTAATTTGGCCTCTCAAAGCACACAGCCACAAACTTGTTTTTAACAGAAAAGTTCTTTCAAAAACATGTTTTCAGTGAAGTAGTTATTGGCATAGACACTGGGAATCCAACTGAAATTGCCATATACAATTGCCTGTTCACAACTAATAAGGTTACAGTACAGTTCTTTTGACATAACCCCTTTGTGTATGGAGTGCAGTTCTGGGGGCCAATCTCAGAAAAAGACATTTCAGAATTAGAAAAAGTTTTGAGAAGGGCCACAAAGCTAATAATAGGAATGGAGAATTAAAGCTATGAGGAGAGGTAAGCTAAACTGGGTCTGTTTTCTCTAGAAAAAACATAATTTATGCTTACCTGATAAATTCCTTTCTTCTGTTGTGTGATCAGTCCACGGGTCATCATTACTTCTGGGATATAACTCCTCCCCAACAGGAAATGCAAGAGGATTCACCCAGCAGAGCTGCATATAGCTCCTCCCCTCTACGTCAGTCCCAGTCATTCGACCAAGAATCAACGAGAAAGGAGTAACCAAGGGTGAAGTGGTGACTGGAGTATAATTTAAAAAATATTTACCTGCCTTAAAACAGGGCGGGCCGTGGACTGATCACACAACAGAAGAAAGGAATTTATCAGGTAAGCATAAATTATGTTTTCTTCTGTTATGTGTGATCAGTCCACGGGTCATCATTACTTCTGGGATACCAATACCAAAGCAAAAGTACACGGATGACGGGAGGGATAGGCAGGCTCATTATACAGAAGGAACCACTGCCTGAAGAACCTTTCTCCCAAAAATAGCCTCCGAAGAAGCAAAAGTGTCAAATTTGTAAAATTTGGAAAAAGTATGAAGCGAAGACCAAGTTGCAGCCTTGCAAATCTGTTCAACAGAGGCCTCATTCTTAAAGGCCCAAGTGGAAGCCACAGCTCTAGTGGAGTGGGCTGTAATTCTTTCAGGAGGCTGCTGTCCAGCAGTCTCATAGGCTAAACGTATTATGCTACGAAGCCAAAAAGAGAGAGAGGTAGCAGAAGCTTTTTGACCTCTCCTCTGTCCAGAATAAACGACAAACAGGGAAGAAGTTTGGCGAAAATCTTTAGTTGCCTGCAAGTAGAACTTGAGGGCACGAACTACATCCAGATTGTGTAGAAGACGTTCCTTCTTTGAAGAAGGATTTGGACACAGGGATGGAACAACAATCTCTTGATTGATGTTCCTGTTAGTGACTACCTTAGGTAAGAACCCAGGTTTAGTACGCAGAACTACCTTGTCTGAGTGAAAAATCAGATAAGGGGAATCACAATGTAAGGCTGATAACTCAGAAACTCTTCGAGCCGAGGAAATAGCCATTAAAAACAGAACTTTCCAAGATAACAATTTTATATCAATGGAATGAAGGGGTTCAAACGGAACACCCTGTAAAACGTTAAGAACTAAATTTAAACTCCATGGCGGAGCAACAGCCTTAAACACAGGCTTGATCCTAGCTAGAGCCTGACAAAAGGCCTGGACGTCTGGATCTTCTGACAGACGCCTGTGTAACAAGATGGACAGAGCTGAAATCTGTCCCTTTAATGAGCTAGCTGATAAACCCTTTTCTAAGCCTTCTTGTAGAAAAGACAATATCCTAGCGATCCTAACCTTACTCCAGGAGTAACCTTTGGATTCGCACCAGTATAGGTATTTCCGCCATATTTTATGGTAAATCCTTCTGGTAACAGGCTTCCTAGCCTGAATCAGGGTATCAATAACCGACTCAGAAAAACCACGTTTTGATAAAATCAAGCGTTCAATTTCCAAGCAGTCAGCTTCAGAGAAGTTAGATTTTGATGTTTGAATGGACCCTGTATCAGAAGGTCCTGTCTTAGAGGTAGAGACCAAGGCGGACAGGATGACATGTCCACTAGATCTGCATACCAAGTCCTGCGTGGCCATGCAGGTGCTATTAGAATTACTGATGCTCTCTCCTGTTTGATTTTGGCAATCAATCGAGGAAGCAGCGGGAAGGGTGGAAACACATAAGCCATCCCGAAGTTCCAAGGTGCTGTCAAAGCATCTATCAGAACTGCTTCCGGATCCCTGGATCTGGACCCGTAGCGAGGAAGTTTGGCGTTCTGGCGAGACGCCATGAGATCTATCTCTGGTTTGCCCCAACGTCGAAGTATTTGGGCAAAGACCTCCGGATGAAGTTCCCACTCCCCCGGATGAAAAGTCTGGCGACTCAAGAAATCCGCCTCCCAGTTCTCCACTCCCGGGATGTGGATTGCTGACAGGTGGCAAGAGTGAGACTCTGCCCAGCGAATTATCTTTGATACTTCCATCATTGCTAGGGAGCTTCTTGTCCCTCCCTGATGGTTGATGTAAGCTACAGTCGTGATGTTGTCCGACTGAAACCTGATGAACCCCCGAGTTGTTAACTGGGGCCAAGCCAGAAGGGCATTGAGAACCGCTCTCAATTCCAGAATGTTTATTGGCAGGAGACTCTCCTCCTGATTCCATAGTCCCTGAGCCTTCAGAGAATTCCAGACAGCGCCCCAACCTAGTAGGCTGGCGTCTGTTGTTACAATTGTCCAGTCTGGCCTGCTGAATGGCATCCCCCTGGACAGGTGTGGCCGATAAAGCCACCATAGAAGAGAATTTCTGGTCTCTTGATTTAGATTCAGAGTAGGGGACAAATCTGAGTAATCCCCATTCCACTGACTTAGCATGCATAATTGCAGCGGTCTGAGATGTAGGCGTGCAAAAGGTACTATGTCCATTGCCGCTACCATTAAGCCGATCACCTCCATGCATTGAGCTACTGACGGGTGTTGAATGGAATGAAGGACACGGCATGCGTTTTGAAGCTTTGTTAACCTGTCTTCTGTCAGGTAAATCTTCATTTCTACAGAATCTATAAGAGTCCCCAAGAATGGAACTCTTGTGAGAGGAAAGAGAGAACTCTTCTTTTCGTTCACTTTCCATCCATGCGACCTTAGAAATGCCAAAACTAACTCTGTATGAGACTTGGCAGTTTGAAAGCTTGAAGCTTGTATTAGAATGTCGTCTAGGTACGGAGCTACCGAAATCCCTCGCGGTCTTAGTACCGCCAGAAGGGCACCCAGAACCTTTGTGAAGATTCTTGGAGCCGTAGCCAATCCGAATGGAAGAGCTACAAACTGGTAGTGCCTGTCTAAGAAGGCAAACCTTAGATACCGGTGATGATCTTTGTGGATCGGAATGTGAAGGTAAGCATCCTTTAAATCCACAGTGGTCATGTACTGACCCTCTTGGATCATGGGTAAAATTGTCCGAATAGTTTCCATTTTGAACGATGGAACTCTTAGGAATTTGTTTAGAATCTTTAAATCTAAGATTGGCCTGAAAGTTCCCTCTTTTTTGGGAACCACAAACAGGTTTGAGTAGAACCCTTGTCCTTGTTCCGACCGCGGAACCGGATGGATCACTCCCATTAATAACAGATCTTGTACGCAGCGTAGAAACGCTTCTTTCTTTATCTGGTTTGTTGACAACCTTGACAGATGAAATCTCCCTCTTGGGGGAGATAATTTGAAGTCTAGAAGGTATCCCTGAGATATGATCTCTAGTGCCCAGGGATCCTGAACATCTCTTGCCCAGGCCTGGGCGAAGAGAGAGAGTCTGCCCCCCACTAGATCCGGTCCCGGATCGGGGGCTCTCGATTCATGCTGTCTTTGGGGCAGCAGCAGGTTTCCTGGCCTGCTTGCTCTTGTTCCAGGCCTGGTTAGGCTTCCAGCCTTGCCTGTAACGAGCAACAGCTCCTTCCTGTTTTGGTGCAGTGGAGGTTGATGCTGCTCCTGTTTTGAAATTCCGAAAGGGACGAAAATTAGACTGTCTAGCCTTAGCTTTGGCTTTGTCTTGGGGTAGGGCGTGGCCCTTACCTCCTGTAATGTCAGCGATAATTTCTTTCAAACCGGGCCCAAATAAAGACTGCCCCTTGAAAGGTATATTAAGTAATTTGGACTTAGAAGTAACATCTGCTGACCAGGATTTTAGCCACAGCGCCCTACGTGCCTGTATGGCGAATCCTGAGTTCTTAGCCGTAAGTTTGGTTAAATGTACTACGGCCTCCGAAATGAAAGAATTAGCTAGTTTAAGGACTCTAAGCCTGTCCGTAATGTCGTCTAGCGTAGATGAACTAAGGTTCTCTTCCAGCGACTCAATCCAAAATGCTGCCGCAGCCGTAATCGGCGCGATACATGCAAGGGGTTGCAATATAAAACCTTGTTGAACAAACATTTTCTTAAGGTAACCCTCTAATTTTTTATCCATTGGATCTGAGAAAGCACAGCTATCCTCCACCGGGATAGTGGTACGCTTAGCTAAAGTAGAAACTGCTCCCTCCACCTTGGGGACCGTTTGCCATAAGTCCCGAGTGGTGGCGTCTATTGGAAACATCTTTCTAAATATTGGAGGGGGTGAGAACGGCACACCGGGTCTATCCCACTCCTTAGTAACAATTTCAGTTAGTCTCTTAGGTATAGGAAAAACTTCAGTACTCGCCGGTACCGCAAAGTATTTATCCAACCTGCACAGTTTCTCTGGTATTGCAACGGTGTTACAATCGTTGAGAGCTGCTAAGACCTCCCCTAGTAATACACGGAGGTTCTCCAATTTAAATTTAAAATTTGAAATATCTGAGTCCAATCTGTTTGGATCAGAACCGTCACCCACAGAATGAAGCTCTCCGTCCTCATGCTCTGCGAGCTGTGACGCAGTATCAGACATGGCCCTAGCATTGTCAGCGCACTCTGTTCTCACCCCAGAGTGATCACGCTTGCCTCTTAGTTCTGGTAATTTAGACAAAACTTCAGTCATAACAGTAGCCATATCTTGTAATGTTATCTGTAATGGCCGCCCAGATGTACTAGGCGCCATAATATCACGCACCTCCCGGGCGGGAGATGCAGGTACTGCCGCGTGAGGCGAGTTAGTCGGCATAACTCTCCCCTCGCTGTTTGGTGAAATTTGTTCACATTGTACAGATTGACTTTTATTTAAAGTAGCATCAATACAGTTAGTACATAAATTTCTATTGGGCTCCACCTTGGCATTGGAACAAATGACACAGATATCTTCCTCTGAGTCAGACATGTTTAACACACTAGCAAAAAAACTTACAACTTGGTTATAATCTTTTTTAGCAAAAACGTACTGTGCCTCAAAGAGGTACTAAACGATTAAATGACAGTTGAAATAATGAACTGAAAAACAGTTATAGCATCAAACTTTAAAACAACACAACTTTTAGCAAAGGTTTGTTCCCATTAGTAAAATAACAATAATTAAATTTGACATAAAAAATACAAAGCAACGTTTTTATTCACAGTCACTATAAGAATTCTCACAGCTCTGCTGAGAGAATTTACCTCCCTTAAAAGAAGTTTGAAGACCCCTGAGATCTGTCAGAGATGAACCGGATCATGCAGGAAATATAAAAGTAACTGACTGGAATTTTTTGATGCGTAGCAAAGAGCGCCAAAAAACGGCCCCTCCCTCTCCCACACAGCAGTGAAGAGAAACGAAACTGTCACAAATAAAAGCAAAAAAGGCTGCCAAGTGGAAAATAATGCCCAAATATTTATTCACACAGTACCTCAGCAATGTAAACGATTCTACATTCCAGCAAAAACGTTTAACATGATAAATAGTTATTAAAAGGATTAGTGACCTTTAACAGAGTAGTTCCGGTGAAATACCATCCCCAGAATACTGAAGTGTATACATACATGTCATTTTAACGGTATGGCAGGATTTTCTCATCAATTCCATTCAGAAAATAAAAACTGCTACATACCTCAATGCAGATTCATCTGCCCGCTGTCCCCTGATCTGAAGCCTTTACCTCCCTCAGATGGCCGAGAACAGCAATATGATCTTAACAACTCCGGTTAAAATCATAGTAAAAAACTCTGGCAGATTCTTCCTCAAACTCTGCCAGAGAAGTAATAACACGCTCCGGTGCTATTGTAAAATAACAAACTTTTGATTGAAGTCATAAAAACTAAGTATAATCACCATAGTCCTCTCACACATCCTATCTAGTCGTTGGGTGCAAGAGAATGACTGGGACTGACGTAGAGGGGAGGAGCTATATGCAGCTCTGCTGGGTGAATCCTCTTGCATTTCCTGTTGGGGAGGAGTTATATCCCAGAAGTAATGATGACCCGTGGACTGATCACACATAACAGAAGAAAAGGCACTTGAGAGGTGATGTGATTACTTTATATAAATATATTTAAGACCCATATACAGAGATGGCAGAAGAGCAGTTTATTCCAAGAAAATCGTTTGTGACAAGAGGTTACAATTTAAAACTGGAGGAAAGATTTAATATCCTGCAACGTAAATGTTTTTTCTCTGTAAAAGCAATCACATTGTGGAACTAATTACCTAAGGAGGAAGGAAATGTTAATACCTTAAATACATTTAAAACTGGTTTATATACATTTCTGTCTAGAAACAGAATGATTGTTTATGTTAAATGGGTCACCTTTTTAATAGGATTAATTTAAGCACAACTGGAGCTTTTTTGTAAGTATATTAAGATTTATATAGGTTGAACTCAATGGACAAATGTATCTACTATTTTACTATGTTCAGTGTGTAAGGAAAATATTAATTCACATGTGAGAGTAGCCTGTTATAATCTATTTTTTCCCCCCCCCCAATATTTAACAATTACTGATTTAACAAGAACCGGTTTCCGGTTTGGTGAGCTATATACCTGAAGGACACATCTCGTCTAAAATGTGATTTTAACAGTTCTCACGCTGTAAACCATTGCAATATTGTAACCTCAAAAACATAATTTATGCTTACCAGATAAATGCCTTTACTTTCTGTCAGGGAGAGTCCACGACTTCATTCCTTACTGTTGGGAATAAAACACCTGGCCACCAGGAGGAGGCAAAGACACCCCAGCCAAAAGCTAAAATATCCCTCCCACTTCCCCTATCCCCCAGTCATTCTGCTGAGGGAACAAGGAAAAGTAGGAGAAACATCAGTGTATAAAGTTGCCAGAAGAAATAATATAAAAAAGGAGCAGCCCAACAAAAATAAAATTACGGGCGTGATCAAGGACTCTCCCTGCCAGGAAGGAAAGGAATTTACCTGGTAAGAATAAATTATGGTTTTCCTTCCATAAGGCAGGGAGAGTCCACAACCTTATTCCTTACTGTTGGAAAAACTATACCCAAGCTCCAGAGGACACTGAATGAATAACGAGAGAGAACACAAAAAGAGGTGGAACCTTATTCTGAGGGCACCACAGCCTGCAAAACTTTCCTCCCGAAAGCTGCTTCAGCCGAAGCAAACACACACTTTTTCTAAATTTTACAAGTTTGATGTAAGGAGGCTGCCTTACAAATCTGAACCATAGAGGCTTTGTTCTTAAAAGCCCAGAAGGAAGCCACTGCTCTAGTGGAACGAGCCATTATTCTCTCAGGAGGCTGTTGTCCCGCTGTCTCATACGCTAAGCGGATGACACTACTCAACCAGAAAGATAGGGAATTTCGTAGTAGCCTTCTTCCCCTTACGCTTCCCTGTATAGATGACAAAGAGAAAGATTGTCTGAATTCCTTAGTAGCCAGAAGAACTTCAAGGCACGAACCACATTTAGATTGTGAAGCAAGCGTTCCTTCGCTGAAGAAGGATTATAACACAAAGAAGGAACAGCAATTTCTTGATTAAAGGGACACTGAACCCAAATTTTTTCTTTTCTGATTCAGATAGAGCATGCATTTTTAAGCAACTTTTAATTTACTCCTATTATCAAATTTTCTTCATTTCCTTTGTATCTTTATTTGAAATGCAAGAATGTAAGTTTAGATGCCGGCCCATTTTTTGTGAACAACCGGGATTGTTCTTGCTGATTGGTGGATAAATTCATCCACCAATGAAATGGTGCTGTCCTAAGTGCTGAACCACAAAAAAAGCTTAGATGGCTTTTTCAAATAAAGATAACAATAGAACAAAGAAAAATTGATAATATGAGTAAATTAGAAAGTTGCTTAAAATTGAATGCTCTATCTGAATCACGAAAGAAAAAATTTGGGTTTAGTGTCCCTTTAATGTTACGATCCGACACCACCTTAGGGAGGAACCCTAATTTAGTACATAAAACCGCCTTATCAGCATGAAAAATAAGATAAGGGGGGGGTCACATTGCAAAGCTGAAATCTCAAACTCTGCACGCAGAAGCAATAGCCAACAAAAAAAAAAAAACCTTCCAAGATAAAAATGTACAATCAACAGTATGCATAGGCTCAAATGGAGCCTGCTGCAAAACACTAAGAACAAGATTGAGGTTACAAGGAGGAGCCCCAGATCTAAACACAGGTCTGATCCTAGTCAGAGCTTTAACAAAGGACTGTACATCTGGAAGCTCTGCCAATCTCACGTGCAGTAGCACCGACAGGGCCGATATCTGTCCCTTCAGGGAACTAGCAGATAAACCCTTCTCCAGTCCATCCTGGAGAAAAGATAAAATTCTGGCAACTTTAACCCCATGCCAGGAAAAGCCAAGCTCTTCACACCAGTAAAAGTAACTCCTCCACACTTTATGGTAGATACAACGAGTAACTGGTTTACGAACTTGAACCAGAGTGTCAATAACACTCTCAGAAAATCCTTTCTTGGCTAAGACTAAGCGTTCAATCTCCACGCAGTCAGCTCCAGAGAATCTAAATTTTGATGAACAAAGGGACCCTGTATCAGAAGATCTCTACGACAAGGTAACCTTTACTGAGGAGATGAGGACATCCCCACCAGATCCACAAACCCTGTTATTCGCTGCCACGATGGAGCAATCAGAATCACTGATGCTCGCTCCTGCTTGATGCGAGCCACCACACGAGGGAGAAGCGTTAACAGAGGAAAAAGTCTGAACCTCCATGGTACTGATAGGGCATCTATCAGTTTCCGCCTGAGGATCCCTCGACCCGTACCTGGGTAGTTTGGTATTGAGACGGGATGCCATGAGATCGATCTCCGGCATCCCCCACTCGTTTCATATCTCTGCAAACACCTCGAGGTGGAGAGACCATTCCCCTGGGTGAAAGAATTGCCTGCTGAGGAAGTCCACTTCCCATTTCTCTACACCCGGAATGTGGATCGCTGACAGCATACATCTGTGAGTCTCCGCCCAATCCAGTATCTGAGATACTTCTCTCATCACCAAGGGACTTCTCGTTCCCCCGCTGATGGATGATGTAGGCAACCAAGGTTATGTTGTCTGATTAGAATCAGATAAACTGAGACGAACCCAGAAGGGGACAAGCCCAATATATTGATCGGAAGGAAGGACTTCTCCTGAGTCCACACCCCAAACAGCTCCCCAGCTAGAGAGGCTTGCGTCCGTAGTCACAATCTCCCAGGAAGGCCTCAAGAAGCACATGTCTTGGGACAGATGATCTGGACAGAGCCACCAAGAGAGCGAGTCTTGACAGGTTGTCCAGCATCTGTTGAGACAAATCTGAATGGTCGCCGTTCCATTGTCTCAGCATGCATAGTTGTTAGGGTCTGAGATGGAATCTGGCAAAGGAAATTATATCCATAGAGGACACCATGAGTCTGATCACCTCCAGAGTCTCAAGGAGGCAAGACAAGCAGTAGTTAAGCTTGAAAATGTCTCTGAACTGTGAGAAATATTCTCATGTATATGGAGTCTATTATCGTCCCCAGGAAATTCACCCTTGTACTTGGAGTAAGAACTCTTTTCCAAGTTTATCTTCTATCCATGTGATTGAAGAAGACTGAAAAGACACTCCAAGTGTTCTTCCGCTAGACGAAAAGATGGTGCCTGAACCAAGATATCGTCCAGGTAAGGTGCTACTGCAATACCTTGAGTTCTGGCAATGGCTACAAGATCTCCCAGAACCTCCTTGGTAAGGTGCTACTGCAATACCTTGAGTTCTGGCAATGGCTACAAGAGCTCCCAGAACCTCCTAGGAGCAGTAACTAGGCCAAACAGAAGCGCTATGAACTGGAAGTGCTGGTCCAGATAGGAAAACCTCAGGAACTGAAAATGTTCCCTGTAGATCGGAATGTGAATGTATGCATCCTTCAGGTCTATGGTGGTCATAAACTGTCCTTCCTGAACCAGAGGAAGGATTGACCATATTATCCCATACGCAACCTAAAAAGGCAGTTCTCTTTTCTGGTCTTGTAGACAGCCTGGAGAGTAGGAATCTGCCACTGGGCGGATGAGATTTGAATCCTATCCGGTATCCCTGAGATACAACCACCAGTACCCAAGGATCCTATACATCCTGAAACTAAAAGTCTGAAAAAAGAGACAGTCTGCCCCCTACTCCATCTGATCCTGGATAGGGGACTGCCACTTCATGACGATTTGTTCTCGCTGGGCTTCTTAGTCTGTTTGGACTTATTCCAGGACTGAGTCGGTTTCCAAGTACTCTTGGGCTGCTCAGACTTGGAAGAGGATTGCTGTTCCAGAAGGAATGGTTGTAAATCGAAACCGTTGTAAATTGGAACCCAGTTTATAATGTAAGTCAATGGGAAGTGAGGGAGATAGGTTCCAGGGCCCTCTCAAAATTGTCATAAGTAACACCTAATACATTATTTTTAAAGCTTTGAAATGAAGACTTTAAATGCTAAACAGCATTATAAACCTAATAAAATAATCACACAACACAGAATATATAATTAAACTAAGTTAAATGAACAAAAACATTCGCTCAACAGCATTATAAACCAAATAAAATAATCACACAACACAGAATTCACTTGCATTTTTCTGCAAACAGTTCTTTCTATGCATTCCAATATGGACTGATTTATAGACAGGAAGATCTTGTTCCTTTGAAATCTGCTCAATAGGTCAGGTCTGGTTAAACTGATTAATTTCAGCTTGTTTGGCTTTGCTGCAACACAAGCGGACAGCTCCACCTACTGGCTATTTTAATAAATGCACTGCTTCTCAATGCTTTTCAATAGTAGTCACATGACTGGAAAAAAAGGTTGTTATTCTGAAACGGTGTTAATTGAACCGTTGTAAAACGAAGGCCACCTGTACAGCTTTAATGACTCAAGACCATGTATGCAAATACACCTCTGTGGCCATTTCAGAGTATTTTGCAGATGCGTTACATAATAGAATTATTCCAAATTGACTTTAAATGCAACCAAATCAATAACTGAGTAGGAATGGCGGAATGAGATGCTGCACTGAGAGTCTTATAAGATTGTCTTGAGAAAGGCTCACTGAGGTAGCCGAAACGTCAGCTTTTATATGGATGTTATACATTAAATAAAGATACCACTTGGATGTTATGAAGACCCATACATAAACACACACATTTATATATATATATATATATATATATACACATATATATATATATATATATATATATATATATATATATATACATATATACACATATATATATATACATATATACACACACACATATACATATATACATACACACACACATATACACACACACATACCCCCACACAATGTAATAGTTGCTTGGAACAAATATGATCAAGAATTAGTTATTAATAATCAGATATCACATTTTTCTTCCCATTGTATTGTATATACCAGTAGTTAGAGGATAGCGATTTACAGGCTATCAAAACATTCCACACATTATCACAAGAATTTTCTCTATCCTCTAAAGAATTTTACGCATATCTGTAAATCAGACATTATTACGGATACTTGATAGAAAAGTCCAGGAATAGCTGGTCGCTAGATGTAATAGATACAAGCCTTAAATTATACCAGGCAGAGATTAGTTAAATGTCAATATGGTACAATCTCCCGATGCAAAAGATAGGCCAGGTTGATATAGAAAGGATATATCTGGAATGGCTGAAAAAAAAAATCCTATTTTCCTATCGGATTAGAGAATATAATATGCGATCGGGTTTGCACAAGAGTAGAGTGCTTTTTCTTCTTTGACTTCTATGGGGGAATACCTGAACGTGCACATGAAATTCTAAGTTTGACTTTTTGCGCTTGTCGGGTCAATTTACTTTCAATAGATAATACGAGTGCAACACGACACGCGCAAAAGCCAAACTTCTAATGCAGTTAACGCTCGAGCTGCAAAAATCAGCCAAAAGATTGTTATTGACCACTTAATTTTTGCTTTACTGTCCCTTCAAGTACTGGCTATAGAAAAGATATGTAAACATAAGCCAAGTATTGGGCTTTGGTATCCTGACAGAGATAAGTAAGTTTTTATGTGTGTAGAAAATGGTAAGAGAAGGATATTTGAACCCACATGGTCTGAGCTTCTATGGAGATTAAAGAGCAATATAGAGCTTCAAACAGATATATCATATACAAAACTAAATCTATATACATAGCAACTGGTATAATAAGTAATCATCAGCCAATAACAAATGTGTATACATATATACTGTGAACTCTTGTGCATTTTCAGTAGCAGCAGGTGCCTCAGAAAGTGTGCAGGTTTTGATAACGGAAATATATTGGAACATTTTTCAACATTTCATTCTCAATAAAATATCTTTTAAGTCTTAATTTTTGTATGAAGTGATTTATATTAAAGTCTCAAATGTATTAAGTTTTGGAGAGAGAGAGAGAGACAGAGAGAGATTCCTTTCCTAGCCGGGGATTGATTTGTTTACAAAGATATTTTCTGACTGATATTCCCTTAAAGGGTTGTATCTATTTGCTACTAGAATATCTGATTTATCTTTATATGTAAATCCTTTTCTGACTGTTTTCTATCCCTCCCATCTACTCTGTCTATTTAAAATTTCTCTCCGATTCTGTATATCTTTTTTTTCTCTCTCTCTCCACATTTCTCTTTTATTAAAATCTTGTTTCCTAACATTGTCACACCTTTCAAGATAATTATTTATTCCATTCTTTCTATGTTATTTCTTCTATTAAAACATCTAGATCCTTGTTTCCAATCTCTATTTTCTGCCTATTCTTTCATAGGATTGTTTATTATATTCTTTCTTCCTATTTGTTCCTTTCTTGAAGACTTTTAAATAAGAAAACTCAGTTTGTGGTCTTAATATTTCATTATGGGTTTCTTCTTCTTCTTCTATATTCTCATGGTTACTGGTATTTTCATATTGGGAATAAACCTCATCTCTATTCAACTTTCTCAGTTTTCCTATAATATCTTTATTCATTTATTATAGATTTTTTATAATCTTTCTGCCTCTTTTCAAATAGAGTTATGCCTTTGAAACCTTCCACTTTATTATAAAGGATTCAATTTGTATCCCTAACTAATGGTCTTTCTATAGATTTAATTATAATTTTGACTAGATTCAGTGATGCATTTTCTAATGTTTCATACCATACAATAGAAAATTAACTGGAAAGTTCAAAAGTACAGTCCTTTTTTAATGTAAGGCCTCTTGGCACAATATTATTATTCATATATCTTTGCATGAATGATAATTCAATCTTTTGTTGTAATCCTTTAATGAGAATCTTTTCAAAGTAATTTAGAATACTTTCCACATTCTCTTCTTGAATAAGATTATCATCTATTGCAAGATTTGAACTTTTTCCACATCAGCTAATATTTTTTCCTTAATAGAAAAAATAACCATAATGAATGTGTCCAAACAATGTGAACCCACAGAGAATAAGACTAAATAAGCAAACAAATTATTGGACTGATAATCTGGAAATAATGTTAAAGCAATTGACAACGGGAAAGTCCTCTAAACAATCCAATAAAAATAATAAATATAAAATCAATCTCGCTAGCAGCATAAACACTCATACACTAATAGTAAGGAAGGCTATTATCATGAATATAAATACAAAGTATTTATTAAACAGATATAGTTTTTTACCTATCCACCAGTGTAAATTGCAAATAAAAAGTCCAAAAATAAAAAGCTTAGCTAAAAAGTCTGTTATACACAATTCTGATATAGCTCCATATGGGTTTGACAACTGTGTGATAAAGGAATATAATTGTGATTCGGGATTGAGGGTTAATTCTCATTCAGTTTGCAAATAGCATTCCTTACTAATTTAGTGTCTGAGTGTTTACGCTGCTAGAGCGATTCATTTTATATTTGAGAGTATGATTCTAACCCAAGCTAAGTTTTGCTGAATATAGAATTATTTTTCAGTGCTAATCAGTATATTTGGCACTCTCCCCCTGGTGCAAACACTTGGCTTTTAACCTTACAATACACGAAACTTCCCTGGCTCACAGTCACACATTTTTGTTGGCTCCTTAATTTCATGTAAATTTATCAACTCCAATTATAAAACAAAGAGGAAGATGCTCCTAGAGAGTGCAGATTAGCCTTACTGACAAAGCACATAAAAGCTGAAATGCATGGCTGTTTGTTTCCCTTGTTCAGTGGAGGGAAATTACTTGGTTTCTAAATAGTTTCTAAAACATTCCTGCCTTCATACCATTTGCCAAAGGTGGGCCAAACCTTGTGCTATGCCTTAGCTGCTAACAGTTTACCAATCGTCAGAAAACCAGAAACTGGGAAATGTTAACCTTTTACTAATCAATTAATAAAAGAACCAGCCTGAGACTGGAAAAAAATGGAAAAAAATGAATTACAAAATGTGCCCACTGCATAGGGAAGAGATTTCCTGCATCATAGTTTTATTGTGTCTGATATGAGACCAATTTCAAGCAACCACCATTTCTGGAAAATTTCTTAAAAAGCATCATGCTTGAGACCACTCCCTGGCACTATATGCTCATCCCTGTTAAGATGTTTACCGCTTTGTAAATTAAGACACATGAATAAACAGTTATATTTATCTGGCTACAATGTGAAAAACATAAATTATGCTTACCAGATAATTTAAATTTCCTTCTGTATAAGGGAAATACTGAACCTGGCCACCAGGAGGAGGCAAAGACACCCCAGCCAAAGGCTTAAATACCTCTCCCACTTCCCCCATCCCCCAGTCATTCTGCCGAGGGAACAAGGAACAGTAGGAGAAATATCAGGGTATAAATGGTGCCAGAAGAAAAATATAATTTAGAGGGCTGCCCATCGGAGAACACGGACGGGGGTCATAGACTCTCATTATACAGAAGGAAATTAAATTATCTGGAAAGCATAATTTATGTTTTCCTTCTTAATATAAGGAGAGTCTATGGCATCATTCATTACTGTTGGGAAACCTATACTTAAGCTCTAGAGGACATGTACATAAAGGGAGGGACAAAAAGAGAGGCAAACCCCAATCTGAGGGCACCACAGCCTGCAAAACCTTTCTACGAAAACTGATTCAGCTGAAGCAAAAACACCAAACTTGTAAAATTTTGAAAAAGTATGTAAGGAGGACCAGGTAGCCGCCTTACAAATCTGATCCCTAGAGGCCTCGTTCTTAAAGGCCCAAGAGGAAGCCACAGCTCTAGTAGAATGAGCGTAAACCCTCACCTTCGACTTCCTTACCAAAAAGATAAGGAAGTTGAAGAGAGCTTCTGTCCCTTACGCTTTCGGGAATAGACAACGAACAAGGACGAAGTTTGTCTAAAATCCTTAGTAGCCTGAAGGTAGAACTTCATGGCGCGAACCACATCCAGATTATGAAGCAAACAGTACTTTGCAGAAGAAGGATTTGGACACAAGGAAGGAAGCACAATCTCTTGATTGATGTTGCGGTCTGACACAACCTTAGTAAGAAAACATAACTTAGTACGTAGGACAGCCTTATCCGAATGGAACACCAGATAAGGAGGCTCACATTGGAAGGCGGCAATCTTAGATACTCTGCGCGCAGTAGAAAAAGAACCTTCCAAGACAACAATCTAATGTCAATCTCATGCATAGGCTCAAACGGAGCCCATTGCAAAACCTTAAGAAAAAGGATTTTCCAAGGAGGAGCCTTAGATATAAATACAGGTCTGATCCTAATCAAAGCCTTAACAAAGGACTGTACATCAGGAAGCTCGGAGAGTCTCTTGTGCAGTAAAACAGATAGGGCCCTTCTCCAGTCCATCCTGGAGAAACAATAGGATCCTGGCAACCTTAACTTTATGCCAGGAAAATCCACGTTCTTCACACAAGAATAAGTAGGTTCTCCACACCTTATGATAGTTGTGACGAGTAACCAGCTTACGAGCTTGATGAGAGTATCAATCATTCTCTCAGAAAAACCTCTATTGGCTAGGACTAAGCGTTCAATCTCCACGCAGTCAGCCTCAGAGAATCTAGATTTTGATGAAAAGGTACCTTGTTCCAGCAGATCCCTGCAACAAGGTAACTTCCACGGAGGAGATGATGACAATCTCACCAGATCCACAAACCACATCCTTCGCGGCCACGATGGAGCAATCAGTATCACTGATGCCTGCTTGATGCGGGCTACTACACAAGGAAGAAGTGGTAACGACAGGAAAACAGACTGAACCTTTAAGGCACTGCTAATGCATCTATTAGCTCCGCCTGAAGATCCCTGGACCTCGACCCATATCTGGGTAGCTTGGTATTGAGACGAGACGCCATGAGATCTCCAGTGTCCCCCCACTTGTTGCATATCTCCGCAAACACTTCAGGATGGAGAGACCATTCCCTTAGATGAAAGGATCGTCTGCTGAGAAAATCCACTTCCCAGTTGTCCACACCCGGAATGTGGATCGCTGACAGCGAACAGCTGTGGGCCTCTGCCCACTCCAGAATTTGAGATACCTCCCCTCATTGCTAGGGAGCTTCTCATTCCCCCCCTGATGGTTGATGTAAGCCACCAAGGTTATAATGTCTGATTGGAATCTGATAAACCGGGACGAATCCAGAAGGGGCCAAGCCTTCAGAGCATTGAAGATTGCTCAAAGTTCCAGAATGTTGATCAGGAGGAAGCGTTCCTCCTGAGACCACAAGCCCTGTGCCTTCTTGGCACCCCAAACAGCTCCCCATCCTGATAGACTTGCGTCCGTAGTCACAATTTCCCAGGATGGTCTTAAGAAGGATGTCTCTCTGGACAGATGATCTGGACAGAGCCACCAAGAGATTGATTCTGTCAACTGGTTGTCCAGAGAGATCTGTTGAGACAGATCCGAATGATCGCCATTCCACTGCCTCAGCTTGCACAGTTGCAGCGGTCTGAGACGGAACCTGGCAAAGGTAATGATGTCCATGCTGGACACCATGAGAACAATTACCTCCATACACTGAGCCACAGAGGGCCTTAAGAAGGTCCGGAGGGCAAGACATGCCGAAGCAAGATTGCAACGTCTCTGGTCTTTTAGACGTATCCTCATAGAAATTCTACCCTGGTGCTTGGAATAAGAGAACTCTTCTCTATCTTCCATCCATGAGATCGAAGAAGAGAGAGAAAAGATTCTGAATGGTCCTCCGCCAGACAAAAAGATGGTGCTTGTACCAGAATATCGTCATAGTAGCGAGCTACTGTTATACCCCGGGTTCTGGCAATGGCTAGAAGAGCCCCTAGAACATTCATAAAAATTAAGTGCAATGAACTGGAAGTGCGGGTCCAGGAACGCACACCTTAGGAACTGGAAGTGATCCTTGTGGATTAGAATTTGAAGGTAACTATACTTCAGATCTATAGTGGTCACGAACTTTCCTTCCTGAACTAAGGGAAGGATGGACCTTATCGTCTCCATCTTGAACGAGGGGACGTTTAGAAATTTGTTTAAGCCCTTTAGGTCTAGAATCGGGCGAAAAGTTCCTTCCTTCTTTGGGACCACGAAAAGGTTTGAATAGTATCCTAAACCTCTTTCTGTGATAGGTTCCGGGACAATGACCCCTAAGAAGGACAGATCCTGCACGCACTCCAGAAAGGCTTCCCTCTTTTCTGGTCTGGAAGACAGACTTGAGAGGAGAAATATGCCCTTGGGTGGATGAGACTTGAAACCCATCTTGCATCCCTGAGCTATGACCTCCAAGACCCATGGATCCTGCACGTCCCTGAACCAAGCTTCTGAAAAGAGCGACAGTCTGCCCCCTACACAATCCAACGCCGGATCAGAGGCCGCCACTTCCTGACGATTTAGTCTCAGTGGGCTTCTTGCTCTGCTTGGATTTATTCCAGGAGTTGGCTTCCAAGTACTCTTGGTTTGCTCGGGCTTAGCGGAGGGCTGCTGTCGTTATGATTTATCAGAACAAAAGGAACGAAAATTTGAACTTTGCCCCTTAGACTTGTTCTTTTATCTTGCGGTAGGAAGGCACCCTTGCCCCCCAGTAACCGTGGAGATAATGGAGTCCAGGCCTGGACCAAATAAAATCTTTCTTTTAAAGGGAAGAGAAAGAAGTCTGGACTTAGAAGTCATTTCCGCAGAACAGGACTTCAGTCAGAGCACCCGACGGGTCTGAACCGAAAAGCCAGAAACCTTAGCATTTTGTCAATTAATCTGCATGTTTACATCATAGATAAAGAATTAGCAATTCTCAAGGCTTGAATTCTTTACTGGATAACGTCGAGGGCACCCTCCACCTCGATCAATTCCGATAAGGAGTCGCACCAGTAGGTAGCTGCTCCAGCAATGGCCGCTGCCGGTTGAAACAAGTATCCCGTATGTTGAAACATCTTTCTTAAAAGAGTTTCCATCTTCTTATCCATTGGCTCTCTGAACGACAAGCTATCCTCAAACGGGATAGTAGTATGTTTGGAAAGCGTGGAGATAGCGCCATCCACCTTAGGGACGGAAACCCCACAACTCCAATTGAAAGTCTGTGAATTATTTTTGTAAAGGAAGACGAAGGGGAAAAGGAAGATCCAATTCTGTCCCATTCATTCTTAATTATGTTTGCCATCTTTACAGGCACAGGAAAAGTGAAATGCACTACCCTGTCCTTGTAAACTCTGTCTAATTTAGGAATCAAAGGTTCATCAGGCAGCTTGGCCTCTGGAACCTCTAATGTAGACAGGACTTCCTTTAGAAGAAAACAGGACGGCGAGTGGATGGCTCAGTGGTACTAAAGGGGTTAACCTTTGTTGACCTAATAAAGTTGTCAAGGCATGTGGAACATAGTTGAGAGGGTGGGCATACCAAGGCCTCCTCACAATATAAACAGGTATTACTATTTGGAATAGAGGTAGTGCCCTCTAGTATCTCAGCATTATCCATAGCTTAAGCTAATAACAGTAGAACACAGAAATTAAACGATTGTGATTTCTCAAAAACGGCACCTTTATACTCTCAAGGTTTGGGTCACTCACCATCTCCTAGACAATACAGAGAAATCGCATCTTCTCCGACTGCCAGCTCGGTCAGGAAAGAGGAAATGAAAGTGAGACCACTCCCAGTCACATGGTGCGCAAGGCAGGACCGCCCCTGCTATGAGAAAAAGCGTACCAAGCTACAAGATGCACAGCACTCAAAGTGAAAGTAAAAACCTGTGTGTTTCAGTCCTATAACAAACAGCCTAAGAGTCCAATAAAATCTCACACATAAAGCGGCATAAAATCAAAGCATCACATTTGATTAAACCCCACTGTTCAATAATCTCCCTCAGGAGATATTAACCCATGATTCTATTAAGATAAAAGAAGCCACACTTTGACCCTGTCTTCTCATGTTTTAACATATGTAAAAATTGAAACAATCTTACCAGAATCCATGCCGTGCAACAGAAACACAGCCTTTCAAGTGTGACAGTCTTGTAGCATCGCTCCTGACATGGACTTGAGTAAGAAAAACAAGCAGGCAGTGAAACTCGTCAACATTGATTGCTTAGGAGCGGTTAGCAGGCAGTGTGGATGGGTTCACAGAAAGACTCTCCCTGCATCTCCAGACTCTTAACTTTCGTCAATGCTCTCACCGAGAGGCTGACAAGACTACTTAAAACTCCAGTCCCATATCGAAGGGCTACCCCTCCAAAGGAACTACTCTGAAATCTTTGGACACTTCTCTGACATTCTCCTGTTATGAAAAGCAAAGAATGACTAGGGGATGGGGGAAGTGGGAGAGGTATTTCAGCCTTTGGCTGGGGTGTCTTTGCCTCCTCCTGGTGGCTAGGTCCAGTATTTCCCAACAGTAAGGAATGATGCAGTGGAATCATATTAAGAAGGAAATACTTCTATTTCAGAAGCTATACTGATTGTGTAAATGTTGATGAACCATATTTTTCTCATTTTATCATATTTAAGTTCTTTCAAATAAATGCATAGGTAGCAGTGTGTAACATTGTTGTACAAAAAGCATGTAGAGCAAACGTCAACAAATCAGGTAGCCTTTAAATTAACCCTTGGCGCCCTGTTTTGGATGCCCAAATACCTCCACCACTTGCCCCCTCCAACCTCCACATGCTGTTACCAGCCACACCTAAATTTAGCCCGTAGCGGCGATATCCTTTCCAGACCACGCAGCACAGAACTACATGCCCCAGAATGCCAAATAGCAAGAGGTGGACTGCTTTCCTAAGTCTGTCCAGTTAACCCCCCAAAAAGAACCTGCTACCCCCTATTTAAGATCAGAATCTTAATTTAGATGCACCGAGCCTCTGGAATTTAAAAGGAACAGTAAAATCAAAATTAAACTTTCATGATTTAGACAGAGCATACAATGTTAAACATTTTTCCAATTTACTTCAGTTATTAAATTTGATTTGTTCTTTTGGTTTCTTTTAATTGAAGAGTAAAACTAG
Organism: Bombina bombina; assembly: GCF_027579735.1. Lineage (NCBI taxonomy): Eukaryota > Metazoa > Chordata > Amphibia > Anura > Bombinatoridae > Bombina > Bombina bombina. The sequence continues at coordinate 326,214,106 of NC_069499.1, forward strand.
GTAGGCTCATAAGAGCTCAGGGGTGTGCAAGTGTCTTTAGTACTCAATGGCAGCAGTGTTTTGCAACATTAATTATAGCTTTGTTATACAATATTGCAAAACACTGCAACCATTAAAGAAACATGCACACTCCTGAGCTCTCATCAGCCTACCTAGTTTTACTCTTCCATAAAAAATACCAAGAGAATGAAGCAAAAGTTTAAAAATGACTTGCTCCTTCTGAATCATGAAAGTTTAATTTAGAATTTACTGTCCCTGTCTGGGGACCGCAGCCAGTTAGGCTTTTTTCATTCTCACTCTTATCCCTTTTTGAATTTTGTGGATTCTGCTCTAGTTTAATAGTTTTTCAATAAACTATGGGGTTTTTACCCTGTTTTTGAAAACTTAGGACTTGTTTTTTCTATGTTACTACGGAGTACTGGGACTCCAATCGGTAGTGTTCCTTATTAGATCTAGTGCTAACCCAGCATGAAACACGTCTGATGCAGAGGGGCCATGGTTACCCAACTTCAGTCTTGTCCTTTGATATGTATCCATGTGTTGGATCCTTGCATGTTTTTACTTAGTGATGAAATACATTTTTGAATATGTATCCCATCTGTTTGGGAGTGTTCTTTCGGAAGTGCCAGGATTTTTGTGGTTTCCTTTGACTTATAGGCCTTACAGCGGCCTTTCCTGGAGCACCTAGAACCTCACTTTCCCTATTTACAAATCCTTGGGGAACAGAAAAACGTCACGGTAAGAGAGCTTTGGCAAGAGCATCCCGTACATTATAGTTATCTGAAGATTTCTTCTGAATCCCACTTTGTTGAAGCTCCAATATATACTGTTAAAAATATTTGAAGTTTTCCTTCTGTATCCAGATTTATAGCTTTGCAAACTGAGTTTACAATTGAGGATCAAGTTTATTACCTTTCCTGATGTATGTCTATGTGTGGATACTTCCTTTTTTGGGGGAGTATATACAGGAGACTGTCTTATCAATACAGTGCATAGGGTAGGAGTGTTATTAAACGTGGCCCCTCACAGATTTCTGCAATTATTATAGCGATTTGGAAGTCCCATATAAGTGAAATTTATACTTTACTAGGCGATAAGCCTGCCCAAAGGACAGTCTATTTTTTTTAAAAATACAAACCCCCAAGTTAATGTTAAAAAAAAAAAAAAAATTCAAATTTACAGAGAAAAAAAAATAAACAAAACATTACCAAAGAAAAAGAAAATTAAACCTAAACTAATACCCCTATAAAAATAACCCCACCCAAATAAAAACACCACTATTCTAATACTAAACTACCAATAGCCCTTAAAAGGGCCTTTTGTAGAGCATTGCCCTAAGTTAAGTAAAACCACACAACCAACCCCCCCAAAATAAAAAAAAAAAAACCTAAGCTACCCATTGCCCTTAAAGGGGCATTTGTATGGGCATTGCCCTTAAAAGGGCAATCAGCTCTTTCACAGCCCAAAAAAAGCCTAATCTAAAAAAAAAAGCCACCCCCCAAAAAAAAAAACCCTAAGACTAAGCCCCAAATAGGTACTCACCGTTCCTGAAGTCTGGCGGTGAAGGTCTTCTTCCAGGTGGCTCCATCATCTTCTATCTTCATCCGGAGTGAAGGCGGTGCGGAGCGATCTTCCCCGATGCGGCTGTCCTCAATTTGGGGTACCTTGCATTCAATTTGGGGTACCTTGCCTTCCTATTGGCTAAAAATGTTGAAATCAGTCAAAGGGATTAGAGCTACTGAAATCCTTTTGGCTGTTCAAATCAGCCAATAAGATTTCAGTAGCTCTCATACTATTGGCTCATTTCAAAATTTTAGCCAATAGGAATGCAAGGTACCCCAATAAATATGGGGTACCTTGCATTTAATCTTCAGTGTGCGACGGACGATCGCAAAAAGAGGAGCCTCCACGCCGCTTTGAACTGCCGCTGAGCCAGCGCTGCACCTCCGCTCCGCGCCGCCTTCGCTCCGGATGAGGATAGAAGATGATGGAGCCGCCTGGAAGAAGACCTTCTCCGCGGACTTCAGAAACGGTTAGTACCTATTTGTGGGTTAGATTAAGGCTTTTTTTTTCCTTTGGGTGGAGGTTATTTTTAAGATTAGGGATTTAATGGACTTGTAAAAGAGCTTAGTGCCCTTTTAAGGGCAATGCCCATACAAATGCCCCTTTAGGGGCAATGGGTAGCTTAGGTTTTTTTAGTGTTAGGTTTTTCATTTTGGGGGGTTTGGTGGGTGTGGAGGTTTAACTGTTAGTGGGGGGGGGACTTAGTATTTTTTAAATGTAAAAGAGCTGTTTGACTTAGGGCAATGCCCTACAAAAGGCCCTTTTAAGGGCTATTGGTAGTTAAGATTAGGGGGTGTTTTTATTTTGGGGGGCTTTTTTATTTTCATAGGGGATTAGGTTTAATTTTTTATTTTTGTCTGTAATTAAAAAAAAAATTTAGATTATTTTTTTGTAATTTAATGTTAGGTTTTATTTTTAAATTAATGTTAGGATTTTATATTTTAATTGTAACTTAGTTTATGGAATTGGGGTTAATTTAGGGAATGTTAGGTTAGGGGGCTTAGCTATTAAATTAGTTATTTGCTTTGTGGGGGCTGGCTGTTTAGAAGTTATTAGGTTAATTAGGTTTATTGCGATGTTGGGGGATTGCCGTTTAGGGGTTAATAGGTTAATTGTGATGTGGGAGTTAGCGGTTTAATTACTTGCGGACGGTTACGTGTTTTTTTCTTTATTTCTTGTGAGCGGTTACGTGCTTTTCTTTATTTCTTGTGGGCGGTTACGTGTTTTTTTTTATTATTTCTTGAGGGCGGTTACGTGTTTTTTCTTTATTTCGTGCGGGCGGCTGCGCGTTTGTTTTTTTTAAAGGCTTCGTTTGCCTACGCTACATCAAGGTGGATTCTTTTGGCTGCCTTGCGCATCCAACATTCCTTTGAGGATGCGTGCGCAACTGGCGACACCGACGGACGAGTTACAAACGCGATTATAGTATAGATAAGTTCAGATTGTTTTGGCTCGTATACAAGATAGGAGTGGCGGTTGTCACAGTTTCCTATTCTCATAGCCATTGGATCACTCAGGCTGTTCGACTAATAAGCTGTGATTAAAAATACACTGCTGGCTTTTATTTACTTAGGCTGTTTTCTCTGCAGGGACTGTCACTGTTTTTTCTCCTTGTTATTCTGCTTTTGGCATGACAGGTCTGTTCAAAATTTAGGACCTAGAAATTTTCTCCAGACACACACACAAAAACATAAATTATGCTTACCAGATAATTTCCTTTCTTTCTGTCCACAGCTTCATTCCTTACTTGTGGGAAATACAGAACCTGGTCACAAGGAGGAGGCAAAGACACCCCAGCCAAAGGCTTAAATACCTCCCCCACTTCCCTCATATTCCAGTCATTCTGTAAGGGAACAAGGAACAGTAGGAGAAATATAAGGGTAAAAAATAAGGGTAAAAATGGTGCCAGAAGAACAAAACAAAATTTAGTTCCGCCCATCAGAGAATACGGGCGGGGGCTGTGGACTCTCCTCATACAGGATGGTCTTAAATCTGGACAGAGCCACCAAGAGATCGATTCTCTCGACTTGGCCAGAAAGACCTGTTGAGACAGATCCGAATGATTGCCGTTCCACTGTCTCAGCATACACAGCTGTAACGGTCTGATACAGAACCTGGAAAGGGAATTATGTCCATGCTGGACACCATGAGACCAATCACCTCCATACACTGCACCACAGAGGGCCTTAAGGAAGTCCGGAGGGAAAGACATGCCGAAGCCAGCTTGCAGCGTCTCTGGTCTGAAAGAAATATGCTCATGACTAGTGAGTCTATTATAGTGCCCAGGAATTCTACCCTAGTGCTTGGAACAAGAGAACTCTTATCTAAGTTTATCTTCAATCCATGGGATCGAAGAAGAGAGAGAAGAGATTCTGAATGTTCTTCCCGTTAGACGAAAGGATGGTGCTTGTACCAGAATATCGTCCAAGGAGCCACTGCAATACCCTGGGTTCTTGCCACGGCTAGGAGAGCCCCCAGAACATTTGTAAAAATTCTTGGGGCACTAGCTAGGCCAAACGGAAGAGCAATAAACTGGAAGCGCTGGTCCAGGAAGGCAAACCTTAGGAACTGAAAGTGTTCCCTGTGGATTGGGACATGAAGCAGGGCATATGAATAGACTGGTCCAGTCGCCAATGGCGACCTAAATTTCTTGCGGGCAAGTAAAATTTTGAAGTTACCAGCCCGAGCGTCGACCTGACATTTTAAGTGGGATATAAGAAGCAATAATAAAAAATCTCAAATTGCCTTTCAAATATGCGCACACACGGGAAAGGAGGGTAGAAAGGGGAGGTTCTGTTAAATGCATTCAAAGACCTCCCCTTATCTCCATGGCTCTTGGTCTCTTCCTTGTCAGTTGCTACTTCCCACCCTTAAGGTTGTCTGCACGGGAAGACATCCTGCTAGAGCGGTGAGTGTTTCTTCTCTGTGTGTGTATGAATGAAGTATGGGTTAAAGTGACTATATAGTTATGGTAGGCAGCTTGCTCACGTACATTATGCCGACGTACTCCAGGGTCCTCTGCAGAACTTCAGCACAATGTACACGAGCAAGCTGCCTACTATAACAATATAGAGCACTGCACAATTTTTCTGTACGCTACTGATGCTTCAAAAACTGACTTTACCAATTTGTAGAGAATATATCATCTCCATGCACCCAGTCAAATCTGCTAGTGCGGCACTGACAGTCGTGCTAGTAGTTGAAAGGCAGTCGGGCAGAAAGGGGGAAAAAAGTGTTTTAACATGCTCGTTATGTCAAAGCGCTATAGGTTGAAGGGTGACAGCATTAAATATACTTAGTCAATCGTGACCCCACATATGCTGAAGTAAAAAAATAAACAGCTCAATTATATATCTCTTTTTTTTACCCTCAGTGGAAAATAAGTCAAGACTGTACATACAGTATTACAAAGATAGTATCCCTGTTTTTTGTAGCTGGTGATAATAAAAAGGCTTTTAAATATTTTTCTAATACTCAAATCCCAAGTAGTAAGCAGCTTGCAAAGCATTCAAATTGGGACCTCTGTCTGCAATGCTTTGTGAGATTACAATAACGCTATTTATATTGCCTTTTTCAATACGGTAATACTGTGTATATATACACACACACACACATACACACTACATGCAGATACGCACGGGCGACTAAAGTTTCTTGCGGGCTGGTAAATTTTGTGATTTACTCGCCCGGTGGGCGAGGGAAGTTTTTGGGTATTCATAGTCCCTGTGAAGGTAAGCATCCTTCAGATCTATAGTGGTCATGAACTGTCCTTTCTGAACTAAGGGAAGGATAGACCTTATTGTCTCCCTCTTGAACGAGGGGACGTTCAGAAACTTGTTTAAGGCTTCTTGCTCTGCTTAGACTTATTCCAGGACCGAGCAGGCTTCCAATTGTTAGGTTGCTCAGTCTCAGCAGAGGGTTGCTGACACTGTGATTTATCCAAACGAAAATTATTAGCTCGTCCCTTAGATCTGTTCTTTTTATCTTGCAGTAGGAAGGCACCCTTGCCCCCTGTAACCGTGGAAATAATGGAGTCCAGGCCTGGACCAAACAAAATCTTACCCTTGGATGAAAGGGAAAGGAGTCTGGACATGGAAGTCAAGTCCGCAGACCAGGACTTCAGCCGCAGAGCCCAGCGGGCCTGAACAGAAAACCCAGCAGTTTTAGCATTTAAATGAATAAATTTGCATATTTCGCATCACAAATAAAAGACTTAGCGACTCTTAAAGCCTTAATTCTATCAAGAATAATATCGAAAGGACCTTTCACCTTGATCAATTCTGATAAGGAGTCACACCAGTAGGTAGCTGCTCCCACAACCGCGGCAACTACCGCCGCCGGTTGAAATAAATATCCCGAATCTTGAAACATCTTTCTTTTTTAAATAAAATTATTTTTTATTATCAATAGGCAAACAAGTATGAGTACCAACATACAGCATGATGACTTTCCACTTATGTGGTTGTATGAAAATAAATAAATAATAAAAGAAAAACAATTAACATTGTGTTCAAATAAGGAGAAGAAATCTTTAGATCAGGGTCCATTAGTTGGTTAATCGTCCTGAAGTTTTCACCCTGGAATCAGGGTATCCAATGTTCGTATTGCCTATTGAACAGTTTTGTCACTTTTTCAATTTTCACAACAACTTTTTAAACAGTCGAAAACCAAAGCACCCTGAGGCTACTTATGGGCCTCAGGGTAGAAGCTATAATAATAACAAAAGAATCAGAAACCTTTAACATACATTATTACCTGTAGCTGTAATTTAAAATTCAAACCATGAAGACCGCGAGGGAGTTACATAAAAAGACATCATCAGATTTGTAATGGGTGATTTACACATCCTCCGCTTTCCCTTAGTGAATCAGAACATCTGTCCAGATGTTCCAGTCACCCCTTAAATTCGCCTCCAGCATATAAATGGTGTCTTTAAAAGGGTAGAGTATTTGCCTCTGGGTTGGGAGATCTAGAGATTTTAAATAGAGTCTCCATTTTCCAATGAAGCGAGTTACTCGTATATTAACATCAAATAAAGTATCATATTGTTCACGCAATAAAGATTTTAACATCATTTGCTTAAGAAACATAATGGATGGTGCTTCTCTATGAAGCCATTTGACATTTCCTGGCTAAAAGTATAGCATTAATAAAGAGTTTTTTATCCTGTCATGTAGCTGTCAGCTGATCCACGAATAATATCTGTGTAGGCGTGAGTGTGATAGAGATGGTTGTGATTTTGGAGATAGTGAAGAAGTTGAAGCAGCACCAACTTAAAGTATTTCTTATATTTTTATTGCATCAGAGACATATAAAAACAACAACGACGTTTCGGTCAGAACCTGACCTTAATCATGTTATACAAACAAATGACAGAACCACTCCTTATGTAGCCATGATAGGCGGGGTTACTACCTGTACAGGTGTGAGACTAATAATTAACCCTCTGTGTCTATATATCAGGGAGACTTTCCTTCATGCTCCCTCTAGTGGTTAAGTCAATTTCCTCTTATCAACTTATAGTAACCTGGAAGATACAATATAACATACATATTCATCAGTTGGTGCTGCTTCAACTTCTTCCCTATACCTTTTTGGGGTGAGTGCAAGGACCCCACTAGCGTGCACCTTTGGTCTGGTTGACGAGTGCTGGGTTTCTCTGTTCTTTCTGTGATTTTGGAGAGCCAGTAAGAAACTTGGTTCCAGTACCTACGAATCTTTGGGCAATACCAGATATAATGCAAAAAGTCAGGGTCTGGGTAGGAGCATATACCACATACATTAGAGAAGTCCCTCCTCCACTTACTCAGTCTACTTGGGGTAAGGTAGTCCTGATAAATAACACGAATCTGCGACTCCCTAAGGTCAGAGTCGCAGACCAAGTTAGGCCAAGACTCTCGTGTATAATTTTAACAGAAGACACACTAGACAATCTCTTATTCCAGTTGCTAAGAAGGCTGAGTTGCATAGTAGGGATTTTGGCTTGTATTAGCTCGTTATAAATTGGGGAGATGGCAAAGTTATGTGATTGAAATTGTGTAATAGTGCGAGCCAGAGGCGAGCTAGTCCAGAAAGTTCCACAATTTTGTAAAATGTGATTTATATAGTGTCGGACTTGAAAATAGGCAAATCTACTGGTGTATGGGGTCAGAAACTCCCTACATATGGCATCAAAAGGTAGAACCGATTTAGTGACAGGATCTAATAGCTTATCTATGCCCAGAGTTTTCCCATGTACGAAAAACAGGGTACATTGCACCCGGAGGGAACCTAGGGTTCCCTGTGATGAGCAAGTACTTAGTATGACTGGGATCCCACGCCAGAACCCTGGTCGTGGCCCTCCAGCCCAGAAGCACATCTCAAAACATAGGGTGGCATTGGATATTTGTTGGTAGTTCCAATAAAGTGGAAAGTGGTAAGAAAGAGGGAGACACCTGAGGCAAAGAGGTCTCTTCCAAATGAATACTGGAAAAGTTCTGTGTATTTAGTTTCCAATCTAGAGCAAGCTTTGCTAGAGAGGCCCAACTATAATAGAGAAGGTTCGGCAAACCCAGTCCCCCTTTCGTGTAGGGAAGATACAATTTATGCACGCCTATACGAGGCTTACCGCCCTTCCAAAGGAAGGTGCGAAATATGCCATTTAAGAACGCTATGTCTTTCCGTCGGAGCAAGAGGGGAAGCATTTACATAGGGTATAAGAGCTTAGGCAAGACCATCATTTTGATGATATGAACTCTGCCCATTAGAGAAAGTGGTAAATTCTGCCAAGTGGTTAAATCCATTTTGATCTGTTGAATAAGGAGAGATAGGTTGTGGGGATATCATTGTTGAGGATTAGCAGAGATATGAATGCCCAGGTAGGTTAAGTGAGAGGTTACAGTGCAAAAAGGGTATAACCGTTCTGTATCATCAGTTTTATGATGCAGCCACAAGATCTCAGATTTTTAGATATTTATCTTGTACCCCGAAAATTTTCCAAATAAAGTCTAGAATGGCTGGAACATAAATGTGAGGGTCCCATATAAAAAGCAGCATATCATCCGCGTAAAGGGCAATTTGAAGTGTATGAGAGTTCAGTGAAATGCCAGGAAAAATGTTACTTAGGTAGATCGCCAGTGGTTCCAGTGCCAAGTTGAAAAGGAGTGGGGAGAGCGGGCACCCCTGGCGTGTTCCCCTATGCAGGGAAACCGGGGGGAGTAAAGATTATTAATTAGTAGATTCATAGGCGCAATTTTAGGAGTATTACTTTGATAAATCCTGTTCAATGTATCAAAATACCTTTAGATAAATACCCTGGGTGTCTAAATTCTACAAAAATATACTTTTGTGTAGCAGTTTTGAATAGGGTGACTGCTATTTAGCTTAAAGTCCATGCATAGCAAATTTTTTAAATTTAAACAAATAATTAATACTTTGTAGTATTTCGCCAATATTTGCTATAAATTACTTAGAAATATAGACATATGGGGTATTCCTAAAACCAGGACAATATAATCTATTTAGCAGTTTTTTCTTTAGCTACACTAGTTCGGAAGAAATAGTAATAAAGAAAACTGCAAAAAAATTGGTTTTTTTCCACAATTTTTCTGTATTAAAGTGAATGTAAAGTTAAATGAATGAGTGCCGGCTTTTACAACTACTATTAAATAAATGGGCCCTTTCATTCATTAAACTTTACATTGCAGTGTTTTTTTGTTTGTTTTTTAAAATACTTACCTTGTCTTTAGGAAACCCAGACCGCAATCCTCCGCCCGAAGTTCTTCTGTACTTAGCACTGCAATGACAAAACTGGCTTTCTCCAATCACGGTGTGGCCTCATGAGATGGGCGCTCTGGGGTGCACGCCATGATTGAAGGAAGCAGGTTTCGTCATAGCTGAGGTAAGTAAAGAGGAGCTACGGGGCGGAGGGTCGTGGTCTGTGTTTGATATATAAAAAGGTAAGTATTTAAAAAAAAAACTGCAATGTAAAGTTTAATGAATGAAAGTGGCCCTATTTTTAATAGTATTTTTAAAAACCGGGCACTCATTCATAAAAAACATACATAGTAGATATGGTTGAAAATAGACCGAAGTCCATTGAGATCAACCTATACAAATCGAAAATACTTACAAAAAGCTCCAGTTAAGCTTAAATAACACCACTCAAAGATGATCCATTTAATACTAGCAATCATATCCATGAATTTTGTTTATATACAGAAATGTATCCAGACTATTTTTAAATGTATCTAGGGTATTGGCATTTACTACCTCCTTTGGTAATGAGTTACACAATTTTACTGCGCTTACAGTGAAAAAACGTTTCCGTTGCAGGAGATTAAATCTCCTTTCCTCCAACCTTAAATTGTGACCTCTTGTCAGAAACAATTCAACTTTACATTCACTTTAAGTTTCTATTTATTGTTATTTTATAAACCCACTAGAGATGTGCATTCCTTTTACTATAAATGCACATTTGTAACAGAAATTTTATATTCATTTTGTTCTTACGAAATGAACATCCAAACGAATCCACCAACGAAAATGAAAGAAAACAAATACTGACAAAAATTTTAATTTATTTGTTTTCTTTTTTTTCAAGATTAATACTTAAAGGGACATGACACCCACATTTTTTCTTTCATGATTTAGAAAGAGAATGCAATTTTAAACATCTTTCTAATTTATTTATGCTAATTTGTTTTATTCTCGATATTCTTTGCTGAAAAGCATATCTAGATATGTTCAGTAGCTGCTGATTGGTTGCTGCACATAGAAGCCTCGTGTGATTGGCTCACCATGTGCATTGCTTTTTCTTCAACTAAGGATATCTACAAAATGAAGCAAAATAAATAATATAAGTAAATTGTAATGTTGTTTAAATTTCTATTCTCTATCTGAATCATGAAAGAAAGATTTGGGGTTTAGTGGCCCTTTAACTTTTACATGCTGGAGGGCACATTAAAGGGATAGTAAACCACAAAATTTCCTTTTATGATTCAGATAGAACATACCATTTTAAACAACTTTCCAATTAACTTCTATTATCAAATTTGCTTCATTCTCTTGTTATCCATTGCTGTAGAGACAATTACAAGAAACAAAATGTGTCCAGGCACCAATTAGCAGCAGCTCCCACTGATATATGATATGTGCGTATTCATTTTTAACAAGGGATACTAAGAGAACGAAGCACATTTGAAAATAGAAGTTAATTTAAAAAAAAAAGTGTCTTAAAATTACATGCTCTATCTGAATCATGCAAGTTTAATTTTGAGACTTTCCTATCCCTTTAACTAGATCCTTTTCTTCCCAGAGCCCCAGCCACGTTAACTGGACAATTTGGGCAGTTGGCTCCTAGGACCTGCACTAAAGCTAGTGCCGGTTCCTGGGAGGCGGTGTTCTGTTAAGGCAGTGTTTTTCAACCAGTGTGCCATGGCACACTAGTGTGCCGTGAGAGATCCTCAGGTGTGCCGCGGCAGACTGACAACAGTGCGGGGGTGTCCCTCTTTCAAATTTTGAAATATTGGGAGGTATGTGACAGGCTCATCAAGCATCATTTCAACCATGAAATTGACATTCATTCACAGGCAATCATTATGATTGTTTGTGAATGAATGTAAATATGTCATGTATAGTTTGTAGGAGGCATGGCATGACAGCACAGTACAGTGTGTATATATATATATATATATATATATATATATATATATATATATATATATATATATATATATATATATATATATACACACTGTATATATATCCTGCATTAGGCTAAAATGTGTGATTTTGTAAAATTTTGGGATGGTGGTGTGCCACAGGATTTTTTAATGTAAAAAAGTGTGCCACAGCCTTACATTTATATCGGTTTTACACCATAATTCACATATATTTTTGAATAAACAGCGTTCCATTCCCCCCCATTTGTGATAGAAAATCCCATGCATGCGCTATAGAAAGGCTTCTCAATTTCACAAGTCTAAATAGTTTCACAGTGACGTATGTGGCCACTGGCCAGGTATGTGATGAAGGTGGCACACATGCGCATTAGAGGCAAAATGTGTACAACAGCTGATGTAACGTCACAGGAAGTGACATGGTTCGCTCTTTTCAAAAGTTCGGTCCCTTAACAGAACACCGGAGCCAAGCGTGTTCAGCCAGCTGTTAGTGGGGTCGGGGCTCTAGCAAGTGGATCAGTTTAGTATGCTCTCCAGCACACAAAAAGGTAAGCGTAAACTGCTAATGGTTAACTTATTGTTTTTAATAAAAACAAATGTAAATGTTTAATATTAAATATTTGTTTCATTTTACACTAAACTAATACCGAATTGTTGCAGCCAACAAATATTCGGGGAAACAAATTTTTACAATAATTTCTTGGCTGCACAAGTCTAATACCCCATAAACTGTAACACTAGAAAGGCCTATGTCTATTAAACAAAGCTAGTTATATTAAGCATATGCATTTGACTGGAGTCAAGCTATCAGACAGTTTAAAAATCCAAGTCAAGCTATCAGACACTGTTTTGGAGCTATCAGACAGGTTTAAAACAGTAGTCAAGCTATCAGACACTTATTTGTTAGTACTTTCTTAAGACTATTAAAGGCTGTACCATACATATATGCTAATAAGAAATGTTTTAATGAATACCACAAGCATTTTTGTTATAAATGTCACTCAAATGTAAAAAAAAGTCATATTCCAGCATTTCTCTAAGCGTTAAAAACAAAATTCCCCATTGTGCCACTACATTTTC